>NW_027665351.1:0-40296 GCF_963924005.1 Protomyctophum bolini | reverse complement strand
GTTCCCTGTTGTCCCAAACTGCCCCAGCTCTTGCCACAATGCTCAAAGTGGCTAGCTTCATCCCAACACAGTTTATAGGGCCATACGGTACATAGTTTTCAAGTTACAGACTAAGCTAAGCAAAAGTGAACCAGGCCTTTTTACTGTGAAAATGGCACTTTGGGACTGTGAAAGTGACATTTTGGCCCTGTTGTCCCAAACTGCCCCAGCACTTGCCACATTGCTCAAAGTGGCTAGCTTTCATCCCAACACAGTTTATAGGGCCATACGGTACATAGTTTTCAAGTTACAGACTAAGCTAAGCAAAAGTGAACCAGGCCTTTTTACTGTGAAAATGGCACTTTGGGACTGTGAAAGTGACATTTTGGCCCTGTTGTCCCAAACTGCCCCAGCACTTCCCACATTGCTCAAAGTGGCTAGCTTTCATCCCAACACAGTTTATAGGGCCATACGGTACATAGTTTTCAAGTTACAGACTAAGCTAAGCAAAAGTGAACCAGTCTTTTTTACTGTGAAAATGGCACTTTGGGACTGTGAAAGTGACATTTTGGCCCTGTTGTCCCAAACTGCCCCAGCACTTCCCACATTGCTCAAAGTGGCTAGCTTTCATCCCAACACAGTTTATAGGGCCATACGGTACATAGTTTTCAAGTTACAGACTAAGCTAAGCAAAATGAATCTGTTTTTTTTACTGTGAAAATGGCACTTTGGGACTGTGAAAGTGACATTTTGGCCCTGTTGTCCCAAACTGCCCCAGCACTTCCCACATTGCTCAAAGTGGCTAGCTTTCATCCCAACACAGTTTATAGGGCCATACGGTACATAGTTTTCAAGTTACAGACTAAGCTAAGCAAAAGTGAACCAGGCCTTTTTACTGTGAAAATGGCACTTTGGGACTGTGAAAGTGACATTTTGGCCCTGTTGTCCCAAACTGCCCCAGCACTTCCCACATTGCTCAAAGTGGCTAGCTTTCATCCCAACACAGTTTATAGGGCCATACGGTACATAGTTTTCAAGTTACAGACTAAGCTAAGCAAAAGTGAACCAGGCCTTTTTACTGTGAAAATGGCACTTTGGGACTGTGAAAGTGACATTTTGGCCCTGTTGTCCCAAACTGCCCCAGCACTTCCCACATTGCTCAAAGTGGCTAGCTTTCATCCCAACACAGTTTATAGGGCCATACGGTACATAGTTTTCAAGTTACAGACTAAGCTAAGCAAAAGTGAACCAGGCCTTTTTTACTGTGAAAATGGCACTTTGGGACTGTGAAAGTGACATTTTGGCCCTGTTGTCCCAAACTGCCCCAGCACTTCCCACATTGCTCAAAGTGGCTAGCTTTCATCCCAACACAGTTTATAGGGCCATACGGTACATAGTTTTCAAGTTACAGACTAAGCTAAGCAAAAGTGAACCAGGCCTTTTTACTGTGAAAATGGCACTTTGGGACTGTGAAAGTGACATTTTGGCCCTGTTGTCCCAAACTGCCCCAGCACTTCCCACATTGCTCAAAGTGGCTAGCTTTCATCCCAACACAGTTTATAGGGCCATACGGTACATAGTTTTCAAGTTACAGACTAAGCTAAGCAAAAGTGAATCTTTCTTTTTTACTGTGAAAACGGCACTTTGGGACTGTGAAAGTGACATTTTGGCCCTGTTGTCCCAAACTGCCCCAGCACTTCCCACATTGCTCAAAGTGGCTAGCTTTCATCCCAACACAGTTTATAGGGCCATACGGTACATAGTTTTCAAGTTACAGACTAAGCTAAGCAAAAGTGAACCAGGCCTTTTTACTGTGAAAATGGCACTTTGGGACTGTGAAAGTGACATTTTGGCCCTGTTGTCCCAAACTGCCCCAGCACTTCCCACATTGCTCAAAGTGGCTAGCTTTCATCCCAACACAGTTTATAGGGCCATACGGTACATAGTTTTCAAGTTACAGACTAAGCTAAGCAAAAGTGAACCAGGCCTTTTTACTGTGAAAATGGCACTTTGGGACTGTGAAAGTGACATTTTGGCCCTGTTGTCCCAAACTGCCCCAGCACTTCCCACATTGCTCAAAGTGGCTAGCTTTCATCCCAACACAGTTTATAGGGCCATACGGTACATAGTTTTCAAGTTACAGACTAAGCTAAGCAAAAGTGAACCAGGCCTTTTTACTGTGAAAATGGCACTTTGGGACTGTGAAAGTGACATTTTGGCCCTGTTGTCCCAAACTGCCCCAGCACTTCCCACACTGCTCAAAGTGGCTAGCTTTCATCCCAACACAGTTTATAGGGCCATACGGTACATAGTTTTCAAGTTACAGACTAAGCTAAGCAAAAGTGAACCAGGCCTTTTTACTGTGAAAATGGCACTTTGGGACTGTGAAAGTGACATTTTGGCCCTGTTGTCCCAAACTGCCCCAGCACTTCCCACATTGCTCAAAGTGGCTAGCTTTCATCCCAACACAGTTTATAGGGCCATACGGTACATAGTTTTCAAGTTACAGACTAAGCTAAGCAAAAGTGAACCAGGCCTTTTTACTGTGAAAATGGCACTTTGGGACTGTGAAAGTGACATTTTGGCCCTGTTGTCCCAAACTGCCCCAGCACTTCCCACATTGCTCAAAGTGGCTAGCTTTCATCCCAACACAGTTTATAGGGCCATACGGTACATAGTTTTCAAGTTACAGACTAAGCTAAGCAAAATGAATCTTTTTTTTTTACTGTGAAAACGGCACTTTGGGACTGTGAAAGTGACATTTTGGCCCTGTTGTCCCAAACTGCCCCAGCACTTCCCACATTGCTCAAAGTGGCTAGCTTTCATCCCAACACAGTTTATAGGGCCATACGGTACATAGTTTTCAAGTTACAGACTAAGCTAAGCAAAAGTGAACCAGGCCTTTTTACTGTGAAAATGGCACTTTGGGACTGTGAAAGTGACATTTTGGCCCTGTTGTCCCAAACTGCCCCAGCACTTCCCACATTGCTCAAAGTGGCTAGCTTTCATCCCAACACAGTTTATAGGGCCATACGGTACATAGTTTTCAAGTTACAGACTAAGCTAAGCAAAAGTGAACCAGGCCTTTTTACTGTGAAAATGGCACTTTGGGACTGTGAAAGTGACATTTTGGCCTGTCGTTCCTGTTGTCCCAAACTGCCCCAGCTCTTCCCACAATGCTCAAAGTGGCTAGCTTTCATCCCAACACAGTTTATAGGGCCATACGGTACATAGTTTTCAAGTTACAGACTAAGCTAAGCAAAAGTGAACCAGGCCTTTTTACTGTGAAAATGGCACTTTGGGACTGTGAAAGTGACATTTTGGCCCTGTTGTCCCAAACTGCCCCAGCACTTCCCACACTGCTCAAAGTGGCTAGCTTTCATCCCAACACAGTTTATAGGGCCATACGGTACATAGTTTTCAAGTTACAGACTAAGCTAAGCAAAAGTGAACCAGGCCTTTTTACTGTGAAAATGGCACTTTGGGACTGTGAAAGTGACATTTTGGCCCTGTTGTCCCAAACTGCCCCAGCACTTCCCACACTGCTCAAAGTGGCTAGCTTTCATCCCAACACAGTTTATAGGGCCATACGGTACATAGTTTTCAAGTTACAGACTAAGCTAAGCAAAAGTGAACCAGGCCTTTTTACTGTGAAAATGGCACTTTGGGACTGTGAAAGTGACATTTTGGCCCTGTTGTCCCAAACTGCCCCAGCACTTCCCACATTGCTCAAAGTGGCTAGCTTTCATCCCAACACAGTTTATAGGGCCATACGGTACATAGTTTTCAAGTTACAGACTAAGCTAAGCAAAAGTGAATCCTTTCTTTTTTTACTGTGAAAACGGCACTTTGGGACTGTGAAAGTGACATTTTGGCCCTGTTGTCCCAAACTGCCCCAGCACTTCCCACATTGCTCAAAGTGGCTAGCTTTCATCCCAACACAGTTTATAGGGCCATACGGTACATAGTTTTCAAGTTACAGACTAAGCTAAGCAAAAGTGAACCAGGCCTTTTTACTGTGAAAATGGCACTTTGGGACTGTGAAAGTGACATTTTGGCCCTGTTGTCCCAAACTGCCCCAGCACTTCCCACATTGCTCAAAGTGGCTAGCTTTCATCCCAACACAGTTTATAGGGCCATACGGTACATAGTTTTCAAGTTACAGACTAAGCTAAGCAAAAGTGAACCAGGCCTTTTTACTGTGAAAATGGCACTTTGGGACTGTGAAAGTGACATTTTGGCCCTGTTCGTTCCCTGTTGTCCCAAACTGCCCCAGCTCTTGCCACAATGCTCAAAGTGGCTAGCTTTCATCCCAACACAGTTTATAGGGCCATACGGTACATAGTTTTCAAGTTACAGACTAAGCTAAGCAAAAGTGAACCAGGCCTTTTTACTGTGAAAATGGCACTTTGGGACTGTGAAAGTGACATTTTGGCCCTGTTGTCCCAAACTGCCCCAGCACTTCCCACATTGCTCAAAGTGGCTAGCTTTCATCCCAACACAGTTTATAGGGCCATACGGTACATAGTTTTCAAGTTACAGACTAAGCTAAGCAAAAGTGAACCAGGCCTTTTTACTGTGAAAATGGCACTTTGGGACTGTGAAAGTGACATTTTGGCCCTGTTGTCCCAAACTGCCCCAGCACTTCCCACATTGCTCAAAGTGGCTAGCTTTCATCCCAACACAGTTTATAGGGCCATACGGTACATAGTTTTCAAGTTACAGACAAAGCTAAGCAAAATGAATCTTTTTTTTTTACTGTGAAAACGGCACTTTGGGACTGTGAAAGTGACATTTTGGCCCTGTTGTCCCAAACTGCCCCAGCACTTCCCACATTGCTCAAAGTGGCTAGCTTTCATCCCAACACAGTTTATAGGGCCATACGGTACATAGTTTTCAAGTTACAGACTAAGCTAAGCAAAATGAATCTGTTTTTTTTTACTGTGAAAATGGCACTTTGGGACTGTGAAAGTGACATTTTGGCCCTGTTGTCCCAAACTGCCCCAGCACTTCCCACATTGCTCAAAGTGGCTAGCTTTCATCCCAACACAGTTTATAGGGCCATACGGTACATAGTTTTCAAGTTACAGACTAAGCTAAGCAAAAGTGAACCAGGCCTTTTTACTGTGAAAATGGCACTTTGGGACCTGTGAAAGTGACATTTTGGCCCTGTTGTCCCAAACTGCCCCAGCACTTCCCACATTGCTCAAAGTGGCTAGCTTTCATCCCAACACAGTTTATAGGGCCATACGGTACATAGTTTTCAAGTTACAGACTAAGCTAAGCAAAATGAATCTGTTTTTTTTTACTGTGAAAATGGCACTTTGGGACTGTGAAAGTGACATTTTGGCCCTGTTGTCCCAAACTGCCCCAGCACTTCCCACATTGCTCAAAGTGGCTAGCTTTCATCCCAACACAGTTTATAGGGCCATACGGTACATAGTTTTCAAGTTACAGACTAAGTTAAGCAAAAGTGAACCAGGCCTTTTTACTGTGAAAATGGCACTTTGGGACTGTGAAAGTGACATTTTGGCCCTGTTGTCCAAACTGCCCCAGCACTTCCCACATTGCTCAAAGTGGCTAGCTTTCATCCCAACACAGTTTATAGGGCCATACGGTACATAGTTTTCAAGTTACAGACTAAGCTAAGCAAAAGTGAACCAGGCCTTTTTACTGTGAAAATGGCACTTTGGGACTGTGAAAGTGACATTTTGGCCCTGTTGTCCCAAACTGCCCCAGCACTTCCCACATTGCTCAAAGTGGCTAGCTTTCATCCCAACACAGTTTATAGGGCCATACGGTACATAGTTTTCAAGTTACAGACTAAGCTAAGCAAAATGAATCTTTTTTTTTACTGTGAAAACGGCACTTTGGGACTGTGAAAGTGACATTTTGGCCCTGTTGTCCCAAACTGCCCCAGCACTTCCCACATTGCTCAAAGTGGCTAGCTTTCATCCCAACACAGTTTATAGGGCCATACGGTACATAGTTTTCAAGTTACAGACTAAGCTAAGCAAAAGTGAACCAGGCCTTTTTACTGTGAAAATGGCACTTTGGGACTGTGAAAGTGACATTTTGGCCCTGTTGTCCCAAACTGCCCCAGCACTTCCCACATTGCTCAAAGTGGCTAGCTTTCATCCCAACACAGTTTATAGGGCCATACGGTACATAGTTTTCAAGTTACAGACTAAGCTAAGCAAAAGTGAACCAGGCCTTTTTACTGTGAAAATGGCACTTTGGGACTGTGAAAGTGACATTTTGGCCCTGTTGTCCCAAACTGCCCCAGCACTTCCCACATTGCTCAAAGTGGCTAGCTTTCATCCCAACACAGTTTATAGGGCCATACGGTACATAGTTTTCAAGTTACAGACTAAGCTAAGCAAAAGTGAACCAGGCCTTTTTACTGTGAAAATGGCACTTTGGGACTGTGAAAGTGACATTTTGGCCCTGTTCGTTCCCTGTTGTCCCAAACTGCCCCAGCTCTTGCCACAATGCTCAAAGTGGCTAGCTTTCATCCCAACACAGTTTATAGGGCCATACGGTACATAGTTTTCAAGTTACAGACTAAGCTAAGCAAAAGTGAACCAGGCCTTTTTACTGTGAAAATGGCACTTTGGGACTGTGAAAGTGACATTTTGGCCCTGTTGTCCCAAACTGCCCCAGCACTTCCCACACTGCTCAAAGTGGCTAGCTTTCATCCCAACACAGTTTATAGGGCCATACGGTACATAGTTTTCAAGTTACAGACTAAGCTAAGCAAAAGTGAACCAGGCCTTTTTACTGTGAAAATGGCACTTTGGGACTGTGAAAGTGACATTTTGGCCCTGTTGTCCCAAACTGCCCCAGCACTTCCCACATTGCTCAAAGTGGCTAGCTTTCATCCCAACACAGTTTATAGGGCCATACGGTACATAGTTTTCAAGTTACAGACTAAGCTAAGCAAAAGTGAACCAGGCCTTTTTACTGTGAAAATGGCACTTTGGGACTGTGAAAGTGACATTTTGGCCCTGTTGTCCCAAACTGCCCCAGCACTTCCCACATTGCTCAAAGTGGCTAGCTTTCATCCCAACACAGTTTATAGGGCCATACGGTACATAGTTTTCAAGTTACAGACTAAGCTAAGCAAAATGAATCTTTTTTTTTTTACTGTGAAAACGGCACTTTGGGACTGTGAAAGTGACATTTTGGCCCTGTTGTCCCAAACTGCCCCAGCACTTCCCACATTGCTCAAAGTGGCTAGCTTTCATCCCAACACAGTTTATAGGGCCATACGGTACATAGTTTTCAAGTTACAGACTAAGCTAAGCAAAAGTGAACCAGGCCTTTTTACTGTGAAAATGGCACTTTGGGACTGTGAAAGTGACATTTTGGCCCTGTTGTCCCAAACTGCCCCAGCACTTCCCACATTGCTCAAAGTGGCTAGCTTTCATCCCAACACAGTTTATAGGGCCATACGGTACATAGTTTTCAAGTTACAGACTAAGCTAAGCAAAAGTGAACCAGGCCTTTTTACTGTGAAAATGGCACTTTGGGACTGTGAAAGTGACATTTTGGCCCTGTTGTCCCAAACTGCCCCAGCACTTCCCACATTGCTCAAAGTGGCTAGCTTTCATCCCAACACAGTTTATAGGGCCATACGGTACATAGTTTTCAAGTTACAGACTAAGCTAAGCAAAAGTGATCCAGGCCTTTTTACTGTGAAAATGGCACTTTGGGACTGTGAAAGTGACATTTTGGCCCTGTTCGTTCCCTGTTGTCCCAAACTGCCCCAGCTCTTGCCACAATGCTCAAAGTGGCTAGCTTTCATCCCAACACAGTTTATAGGGCCATACGGTACATAGTTTTCAAGTTACAGACTAAGCTAAGCAAAAGTGAACCAGGCCTTTTTACTGTGAAAATGGCACTTTGGGACTGTGAAAGTGACATTTTGGCCCTGTTGTCCCAAACTGCCCCAGCACTTCCCACACTGCTCAAAGTGGCTAGCTTTCATCCCAACACAGTTTATAGGGCCATACGGTACATAGTTTTCAAGTTACAGACTAAGCTAAGCAAAAGTGAACCAGGCCTTTTTACTGTGAAAATGGCACTTTGGGACTGTGAAAGTGACATTTTGGCCCTGTTGTCCCAAACTGCCCCAGCACTTCCCACATTGCTCAAAGTGGCTAGCTTTCATCCCAACACAGTTTATAGGGCCATACGGTACATAGTTTTCAAGTTACAGACTAAGCTAAGCAAAAGTGAACCAGGCCTTTTTACTGTGAAAATGGCACTTTGGGACTGTGAAAGTGACATTTTGGCCCTGTTGTCCCAAACTGCCCCAGCTCTTGCCACAATGCTCAAAGTGGCTAGCTTTCATCCCAACACAGTTTATAGGGGCATACGGTACATAGTTTTCAAGTTACAGACTAAGCTAAGCAAAAGTGAACCAGGCCTTTTTACTGTGAAAATGGCACTTTGGGACTGTGAAAGTGACATTTTGGCCCTGTTGTCCCAAACTGCCCCAGCACTTCCCACACTGCTCAAAGTGGCTAGCTTTCATCCCAACACAGTTTATAGGGCCATACGGTACATAGTTTTCAAGTTACAGACTAAGCTAAGCAAAAGTGAACCAGGCCTTTTTACTGTGAAAATGGCACTTTGGGACTGTGAAAGTGACATTTTGGCCCTGTTGTCCCAAACTGCCCCAGCACTTCCCACATTGCTCAAAGTGGCTAGCTTTCATCCCAACACAGTTTATAGGGCCATACGGTACATAGTTTTCAAGTTACAGACTAAGCTAAGCAAAAGTGAACCAGGCCTTTTTACTGTGAAAATGGCACTTTGGGACTGTGAAAGTGACATTTTGGCCCTGTTGTCCCAAACTGCCCCAGCACTTCCCACATTGCTCAAAGTGGCTAGCTTTCATCCCAACACAGTTTATAGGGCCATACGGTACATAGTTTTCAAGTTACAGACTAAGCTAAGCAAAATGAATCTTTTTTTTTTTACTGTGAAAACGGCACTTTGGGACTGTGAAAGTGACATTTTGGCCCTGTTGTCCCAAACTGCCCCAGCACTTCCCACATTGCTCAAAGTGGCTAGCTTTCATCCCAACACAGTTTAAAGGGCCATACGGTACATAGTTTTCAAGTTACAGACTAAGCTAAGCAAAAGTGAACCAGGCCTTTTTACTGTGAAAATGGCACTTTGGGACTGTGAAAGTGACATTTTGGCCCTGTTGTCCCAAACTGCCCCAGCACTTCCCACATTGCTCAAAGTGGCTAGCTTTCATCCCAACACAGTTTATAGGGCCATACGGTACATAGTTTTCAAGTTACAGACTAAGCTAAGCAAAAGTGAACCAGGCCTTTTTACTGTGAAAATGGCACTTTGGGACTGTGAAAGTGACATTTTGGCCCTGTTCGTTCCCTGTTGTCCCAAACTGCCCCAGCTCTTGCCACAATGCTCAAAGTGGCTAGCTTTCATCCCAACACAGTTTATAGGGCCATACGGTACATAGTTTTCAAGTTACAGACTAAGCTAAGCAAAAGTGAACCAGGCCTTTTTACTGTGAAAATGGCACTTTGGGACTGTGAAAGTGACATTTTGGCCCTGTTGTCCCAAACTGCCCCAGCACTTCCCACACTGCTCAAAGTGGCTAGCTTTCATCCCAACACAGTTTATAGGGCCATACGGTACATAGTTTTCAAGTTACAGACTAAGCTAAGCAAAAGTGAACCAGGCCTTTTTACTGTGAAAATGGCACTTTGGGACTGTGAAAGTGACATTTTGGCCCTGTTGTCCCAAACTGCCCCAGCACTTCCCACATTGCTCAAAGTGGCTAGCTTTCATCCCAACACAGTTTATAGGGCCATACGGTACATAGTTTTCAAGTTACAGACTAAGCTAAGCAAAAGTGAACCGGGCCTTTTTACTGTGAAAATGGCACTTTGGGACTGTGAAAGTGACATTTTGGCCCTGTTGTCCCAAACTGCCCCAGCACTTCCCACATTGCTCAAAGTGGCTAGCTTTCATCCCAACACAGTTTATAGGGCCATACGGTACATAGTTTTCAAGTTACAGACTAAGCTAAGCAAAATGAATCTTTTTTTTTTTTACTGTGAAAATGGCACTTTGGGACTGTGAAAGTGACATTTTGGCCCTGTTGTCCCAAACTGCCCCAGCACTTCCCACATTGCTCAAAGTGGCTAGCTTTCATCCCAACACAGTTTATAGGGCCATACGGTACATAGTTTTCAAGTTACAGAATAAGCTAAGCAAAAGTGAACCAGGCCTTTTTACTGTGAAAATGGCACTTTGGGACTGTGAAAGTGACATTTTGGCCCTGTTGTCCCAAACTGCCCCAGCACTTCCCACATTGCTCAAAGTGGCTAGCTTTCATCCCAACACAGTTTATAGGGCCATACGGTACATAGTTTTCAAGTTACAGACTAAGCTAAGCAAAAGTGAACCAGGCCTTTTTACTGTGAAAATGGCACTTTGGGACTGTGAAAGTGACATTTTGGCCCTGTTCGTTCCCTGTTGTCCCAAACTGCCCCAGCTCTTGCCACAATGCTCAAAGTGGCTAGCTTTCATCCCAACACAGTTTATAGGGCCATACGGTACATAGTTTTCAAGTTACAGACTAAGCTAAGCAAAAGTGAACCAGGCCTTTTTACTGTGAAAATGGCACTTTGGGACTGTGAAAGTGACATTTTGGCCCTGTTGTCCCAAACTGCCCCAGCACTTCCCACACTGCTCAAAGTGGCTAGCTTTCATCCCAACACAGTTTATAGGGCCATACGGTACATAGTTTTCAAGTTACAGACTAAGCTAAGCAAAAGTGAACCAGGCCTTTTTACTGTGAAAATGGCACTTTGGGACTGTGAAAGTGACATTTTGGCCCTGTTGTCCCAAACTGCCCCAGCACTTCCCACATTGCTCAAAGTGGCTAGCTTTCATCCCAACACAGTTTATAGGGCCATACGGTACATAGTTTTCAAGTTACAGACTAAGCTAAGCAAAAGTGAACCAGGCCTTTTTACTGTGAAAATGGCACTTTGGGACTGTGAAAGTGACATTTTGGCCCTGTTGTCCCAAACTGCCCCAGCTCTTGCCACAATGCTCAAAGTGGCTAGCTTTCATCCCAACACAGTTTATAGGGCCATACGGTACATAGTTTTCAAGTTACAGACTAAGCTAAGCAAAAGTGAACCAGGCCTTTTTACTGTGAAAATGGCACTTTGGGACTGTGAAAGTGACATTTTGGCCCTGTTGTCCCAAACTGCCCCAGCACTTCCCACACTGCTCAAAGTGGCTAGCTTTCATCCCAACACAGTTTATAGGGCCATACGGTACATAGTTTTCAAGTTACAGACTAAGCTAAGCAAAAGTGAACCAGGCCTTTTTACTGTGAAAATGGCACTTTGGGACTGTGAAAGTGACATTTTGGCCCTGTTGTCCCAAACTGCCCCAGCACTTCCCACATTGCTCAAAGTGGCTAGCTTTCATCCCAACACAGTTTATAGGGCCATACGGTACATAGTTTTCAAGTTACAGACTAAGCTAAGCAAAATGAATCTTTTTTTTTTTACTGTGAAAACGGCACTTTGGGACTGTGAAAGTGACATTTTGGCCCTGTTGTCCCAAACTGCCCCAGCACTTCCCACATTGCTCAAAGTGGCTAGCTTTCATCCCAACACAGTTTAAAGGGCCATACGGTACATAGTTTTCAAGTTACAGACTAAGCTAAGCAAAAGTGAACCAGGCCTTTTTACTGTGAAAATGGCACTTTGGGACTGTGAAAGTGACATTTTGGCCCTGTTGTCCCAAACTGCCCCAGCACTTCCCACATTGCTCAAAGTGGCTAGCTTTCATCCCAACACAGTTTATAGGGCCATACGGTACATAGTTTTCAAGTTACAGACTAAGCTAAGCAAAAGTGAACCAGGCCTTTTTACTGTGAAAATGGCACTTTGGGACTGTGAAAGTGACATTTTGGCCCTGTTCGTTCCCTGTTGTCCCAAACTGCCCCAGCTCTTGCCACAATGCTCAAAGTGGCTAGCTTTCATCCCAACACAGTTTATAGGGCCATACGGTACATAGTTTTCAAGTTACAGACTAAGCTAAGCAAAAGTGAACCAGGCCTTTTTACTGTGAAAATGGCACTTTGGGACTGTGAAAGTGACATTTTGGCCCTGTTGTCCCAAACTGCCCCAGCACTTCCCACACTGCTCAAAGTGGCTAGCTTTCATCCCAACACAGTTTATAGGGCCATACGGTACATAGTTTTCAAGTTACAGACTAAGCTAAGCAAAAGTGAACCAGGCCTTTTTACTGTGAAAATGGCACTTTGGGACTGTGAAAGTGACATTTTGGCCCTGTTGTCCCAAACTGCCCCAGCACTTCCCACATTGCTCAAAGTGGCTAGCTTTCATCCCAACACAGTTTATAGGGCCATACGGTACATAGTTTTCAAGTTACAGACTAAGCTAAGCAAAAGTGAACCGGGCCTTTTTACTGTGAAAATGGCACTTTGGGACTGTGAAAGTGACATTTTGGCCCTGTTGTCCCAAACTGCCCCAGCACTTCCCACATTGCTCAAAGTGGCTAGCTTTCATCCCAACACAGTTTATAGGGCCATACGGTACATAGTTTTCAAGTTACAGACTAAGCTAAGCAAAATGAATCTTTTTTTTTTTTACTGTGAAAATGGCACTTTGGGACTGTGAAAGTGACATTTTGGCCCTGTTGTCCCAAACTGCCCCAGCACTTCCCACATTGCTCAAAGTGGCTAGCTTTCATCCCAACACAGTTTATAGGGCCATACGGTACATAGTTTTCAAGTTACAGACTAAGCTAAGCAAAAGTGAACCAGGCCTTTTTACTGTGAAAATGGCACTTTGGGACTGTGAAAGTGACATTTTGGCCCTGTTGTCCCAAACTGCCCCAGCACTTCCCACATTGCTCAAAGTGGCTAGCTTTCATCCCAACACAGTTTATAGGGCCATACGGTACATAGTTTTCAAGTTACAGACTAAGCTAAGCAAAAGTGAACCAGGCCTTTTTACTGTGAAAATGGCACTTTGGGACTGTGAAAGTGACATTTTGGCCCTGTTCGTTCCCTGTTGTCCCAAACTGCCCCAGCTCTTGCCACAATGCTCAAAGTGGCTAGCTTTCATCCCAACACAGTTTATAGGGCCATACGGTACATAGTTTTCAAGTTACAGACTAAGCTAAGCAAAAGTGA
Organism: Protomyctophum bolini; assembly: GCF_963924005.1. NCBI lineage: Eukaryota > Metazoa > Chordata > Actinopteri > Myctophiformes > Myctophidae > Protomyctophum > Protomyctophum bolini. The sequence continues at coordinate 27,089 of NW_027665351.1, read as the reverse complement.
ACCAGGCCTTTTTACTGTGAAAATGGCACTTTGGGACTGTGAAAGTGACATTTTGGCCCTGTTGTCCCAAACTGCCCCAGCACTTCCCACACTGCTCAAAGTGGCTAGCTTTCATCCCAACACAGTTTATAGGGCCATACGGTACATAGTTTTCAAGTTACAGACTAAGCTAAGCAAAAGTGAACCAGGCCTTTTTACTGTGAAAATGGCACTTTGGGACTGTGAAAGTGACATTTTGGCCCTGTTGTCCCAAACTGCCCCAGCACTTCCCACATTGCTCAAAGTGGCTAGCTTTCATCCCAACACAGTTTATAGGGCCATACGGTACATAGTTTTCAAGTTACAGACTAAGCTAAGCAAAAGTGAACCAGGCCTTTTTACTGTGAAAATGGCACTTTGGGACTGTGAAAGTGACATTTTGGCCCTGTTGTCCCAAACTGCCCCAGCTCTTGCCACAATGCTCAAAGTGGCTAGCTTTCATCCCAACACAGTTTATAGGGCCATACGGTACATAGTTTTCAAGTTACAGACTAAGCTAAGCAAAAGTGAACCAGGCCTTTTTACTGTGAAAATGGCACTTTGGGACTGTGAAAGTGACATTTTGGCCCTGTTGTCCCAAACTGCCCCAGCACTTCCCACACTGCTCAAAGTGGCTAGCTTTCATCCCAACACAGTTTATAGGGCCATACGGTACATAGTTTTCAAGTTACAGACTAAGCTAAGCAAAAGTGAACCAGGCCTTTTTACTGTGAAAATGGCACTTTGGGACTGTGAAAGTGACATTTTGGCCCTGTTGTCCCAAACTGCCCCAGCACTTCCCACATTGCTCAAAGTGGCTAGCTTTCATCCCAACACAGTTTATAGGGCCATACGGTACATAGTTTTCAAGTTACAGACTAAGCTAAGCAAAAGTGAACCAGGCCTTTTTACTGTGAAAATGGCACTTTGGGACTGTGAAAGTGACATTTTGGCCCTGTTGTCCCAAACTGCCCCAGCACTTCCCACATTGCTCAAAGTGGCTAGCTTTCATCCCAACACAGTTTATAGGGCCATACGGTACATAGTTTTCAAGTTACAGACTAAGCTAAGCAAAATGAATCTTTTTTTTTTACTGTGAAAACGGCACTTTGGGACTGTGAAAGTGACATTTTGGCCCTGTTGTCCCAAACTGCCCCAGCACTTCCCACATTGCTCAAAGTGGCTAGCTTTCATCCCAACACAGTTTATAGGGCCATACGGTACATAGTTTTCAAGTTACAGACTAAGCTAAGCAAAAGTGAACCAGGCCTTTTTACTGTGAAAATGGCACTTTGGGACTGTGAAAGTGACATTTTGGCCCTGTTGTCCCAAACTGCCCCAGCACTTCCCACATTGCTCAAAGTGGCTAGCTTTCATCCCAACACAGTTTATAGGGCCATACGGTACATAGTTTTCAAGTTACAGACTAAGCTAAGCAAAAGTGAACCAGGCCTTTTTACTGTGAAAATGGCACTTTGGGACTGTGAAAGTGACATTTTGGCCCTGTTGTCCCAAACTGCCCCAGCACTTCCCACATTGCTCAAAGTGGCTAGCTTTCATCCCAACACAGTTTATAGGGCCATACGGTACATAGTTTTCAAGTTACAGACTAAGCTAAGCAAAAGTGAACCAGGCCTTTTTACTGTGAAAATGGCACTTTGGGACTGTGAAAGTGACATTTTGGCCCTGTTCGTTCCCTGTTGTCCCAAACTGCCCCAGCTCTTGCCACAATGCTCAAAGTGGCTAGCTTTCATCCCAACACAGTTTATAGGGCCATACGGTACATAGTTTTCAAGTTACAGACTAAGCTAAGCAAAAGTGAACCAGGCCTTTTTACTGTGAAAATGGCACTTTGGGACTGTGAAAGTGACATTTTGGCCCTGTTGTCCCAAACTGCCCCAGCACTTCCCACACTGCTCAAAGTGGCTAGCTTTCATCCCAACACAGTTTATAGGGCCATACGGTACATAGTTTTCAAGTTACAGACTAAGCTAAGCAAAAGTGAACCAGGCCTTTTTACTGTGAAAATGGCACTTTGGGACTGTGAAAGTGACATTTTGGCCCTGTTGTCCCAAACTGCCCCAGCACTTCCCACATTGCTCAAAGTGGCTAGCTTTCATCCCAACACAGTTTATAGGGCCATACGGTACATAGTTTTCAAGTTACAGACTAAGCTAAGCAAAAGTGAACCAGGCCTTTTTACTGTGAAAATGGCACTTTGGGACTGTGAAAGTGACATTTTGGCCCTGTTGTCCCAAACTGCCCCAGCACTTCCCACATTGCTCAAAGTGGCTAGCTTTCATCCCAACACAGTTTATAGGGCCATACGGTACATAGTTTTCAAGTTACAGACTAAGCTAAGCAAAAGTGAACCAGGCCTTTTTACTGTGAAAATGGCACTTTGGGACTGTGAAAGTGACATTTTGGCCCTGTTGTCCCAAACTGCCCCAGCTCTTGCCACAATGCTCAAAGTGGCTAGCTTTCATCCCAACACAGTTTATAGGGCCATACGGTACATAGTTTTCAAGTTACAGACTAAGCTAAGCAAAAGTGAACCTGGCCTTTTTACTGTGAAAATGGCACTTTGGGACTGTGAAAGTGACATTTTGGCCCTGTTGTCCCAAACTGCCCCAGCACTTCCCACACTGCTCAAAGTGGCTAGCTTTCATCCCAACACAGTTTATAGGGCCATACGGTACATAGTTTTCAAGTTACAGACTAAGCTAAGCAAAAGTGAACCAGGCCTTTTTACTGTGAAAATGGCACTTTGGGACTGTGAAAGTGACATTTTGGCCCTGTTGTCCCAAACTGCCCCAGCACTTCCCACATTGCTCAAAGTGGCTAGCTTTCATCCCAACACAGTTTATAGGGCCATACGGTACATAGTTTTCAAGTTACAGACTAAGCTAAGCAAAAGTGAACCAGGCCTTTTTACTGTGAAAATGGCACTTTGGGACTGTGAAAGTGACATTTTGGCCCTGTTGTCCCAAACTGCCCCAGCACTTCCCACATTGCTCAAAGTGGCTAGCTTTCATCCCAACACAGTTTATAGGGCCATACGGTACATAGTTTTCAAGTTACAGACTAAGCTAAGCAAAATGAATCTTTTTTTTTTACTGTGAAAACGGCACTTTGGGACTGTGAAAGTGACATTTTGGCCCTGTTGTCCCAAACTGCCCCAGCATTTCCCACATTGCTCAAAGTGGCTAGCTTTCATCCCAACACAGTTTATAGGGCCATACGGTACATAGTTTTCAAGTTACAGACTAAGCTAAGCAAAAGTGAACCAGGCCTTTTTACTGTGAAAATGGCACTTTGGGACTGTGAAAGTGACATTTTGGCCCTGTTGTCCCAAACTGCCCCAGCACTTCCCACATTGCTCAAAGTGGCTAGCTTTCATCCCAACACAGTTTATAGGGCCATACGGTACATAGTTTTCAAGTTACAGACTAAGCTAAGCAAAAGTGAACCAGGCCTTTTTACTGTGAAAATGGCACTTTGGGACTGTGAAAGTGACATTTTGGCCCTGTTGTCCCAAACTGCCCCAGCACTTCCCACATTGCTCAAAGTGGCTAGCTTTCATCCCAACACAGTTTATAGGGCCATACGGTACATAGTTTTCAAGTTACAGACTAAGCTAAGCAAAAGTGAACCAGGCCTTTTTACTGTGAAAATGGCACTTTGGGACTGTGAAAGTGACATTTTGGCCCTGTTCGTTCCCTGTTGTCCCAAACTGCCCCAGCTCTTGCCACAATGCTCAAAGTGGCTAGCTTTCATCCCAACACAGTTTATAGGGCCATACGGTACATAGTTTTCAAGTTACAGACTAAGCTAAGCAAAAGTGAACCAGGCCTTTTTACTGTGAAAATGGCACTTTGGGACTGTGAAAGTGACATTTTGGCCCTGTTGTCCCAAACTGCCCCAGCACTTCCCACACTGCTCAAAGTGGCTAGCTTTCATCCCAACACAGTTTATAGGGCCATACGGTACATAGTTTTCAAGTTACAGACTAAGCTAAGCAAAAGTGAACCAGGCCTTTTTACTGTGAAAATGGCACTTTGGGACTGTGAAAGTGACATTTTGGCCCTGTTGTCCCAAACTGCCCCAGCACTTCCCACATTGCTCAAAGTGGCTAGCTTTCATCCCAACACAGTTTATAGGGCCATACGGTACATAGTTTTCAAGTTACAGACTAAGCTAAGCAAAAGTGAACCAGGCCTTTTTACTGTGAAAATGGCACTTTGGGACTGTGAAAGTGACATTTTGGCCCTGTTGTCCCAAACTGCCCCAGCACTTCCCACATTGCTCAAAGTGGCTAGCTTTCATCCCAACACAGTTTATAGGGCCATACGGTACATAGTTTTCAAGTTACAGACTAAGCTAAGCAAAAGTGAACCAGGCCTTTTTACTGTGAAAATGGCACTTTGGGACTGTGAAAGTGACATTTTGGCCCTGTTGTCCCAAACTGCCCCAGCTCTTGCCACAATGCTCAAAGTGGCTAGCTTTCATCCCAACACAGTTTATAGGGCCATACGGTACATAGTTTTCAAGTTACAGACTAAGCTAAGCAAAAGTGAACCTGGCCTTTTTACTGTGAAAATGGCACTTTGGGACTGTGAAAGTGACATTTTGGCCCTGTTGTCCCAAACTGCCCCAGCACTTCCCACACTGCTCAAAGTGGCTAGCTTTCATCCCAACACAGTTTATAGGGCCATACGGTACATAGTTTTCAAGTTACAGACTAAGCTAAGCAAAAGTGAACCAGGCCTTTTTACTGTGAAAATGGCACTTTGGGACTGTGAAAGTGACATTTTGGCCCTGTTGTCCCAAACTGCCCCAGCACTTCCCACATTGCTCAAAGTGGCTAGCTTTCATCCCAACACAGTTTATAGGGCCATACGGTACATAGTTTTCAAGTTACAGACTAAGCTAAGCAAAAGTGAACCAGGCCTTTTTACTGTGAAAATGGCACTTTGGGACTGTGAAAGTGACATTTTGGCCCTGTTGTCCCAAACTGCCCCAGCACTTCCCACATTGCTCAAAGTGGCTAGCTTTCATCCCAACACAGTTTATAGGGCCATACGGTACATAGTTTTCAAGTTACAGACTAAGCTAAGCAAAATGAATCTTTTTTTTTTTACTGTGAAAACGGCACTTTGGGACTGTGAAAGTGACATTTTGGCCCTGTTGTCCCAAACTGCCCCAGCACTTCCCACATTGCTCAAAGTGGCTAGCTTTCATCCCAACACAGTTTATAGGGCCATACGGTACATAGTTTTCAAGTTACAGACTAAGCTAAGCAAAAGTGAACCAGGCCTTTTTACTGTGAAAATGGCACTTTGGGACTGTGAAAGTGACATTTTGGCCCTGTTGTCCCAAACTGCCCCAGCACTTCCCACATTGCTCAAAGTGGCTAGCTTTCATCCCAACACAGTTTATAGGGCCATACGGTACATAGTTTTCAAGTTACAGACTAAGCTAAGCAAAAGTGAACCAGGCCTTTTTACTGTGAAAATGGCACTTTGGGACTGTGAAAGTGACATTTTGGCCCTGTTCGTTCCCTGTTGTCCCAAACTGCCCCAGCTCTTGCCACAATGCTCAAAGTGGCTAGCTTTCATCCCAACACAGTTTATAGGGCCATACGGTACATAGTTTTCAAGTTACAGACTAAGCTAAGCAAAAGTGAACCAGGCCTTTTTACTGTGAAAATGGCACTTTGGGACTGTGAAAGTGACATTTTGGCCCTGTTGTCCCAAACTGCCCCAGCACTTCCCACACTGCTCAAAGTGGCTAGCTTTCATCCCAACACAGTTTATAGGGCCATACGGTACATAGTTTTCAAGTTACAGACTAAGCTAAGCAAAAGTGAACCAGGCCTTTTTACTGTGAAAATGGCACTTTGGGACTGTGAAAGTGACATTTTGGCCCTGTTGTCCCAAACTGCCCCAGCACTTCCCACATTGCTCAAAGTGGCTAGCTTTCATCCCAACACAGTTTATAGGGCCATACGGTACATAGTTTTCAAGTTACAGACTAAGCTAAGCAAAAGTGAACCAGGCCTTTTTACTGTGAAAATGGCACTTTGGGACTGTGAAAGTGACATTTTGGCCCTGTTGTCCCAAACTGCCCCAGCACTTCCCACATTGCTCAAAGTGGCTAGCTTTCATCCCAACACAGTTTATAGGGCCATACGGTACATAGTTTTCAAGTTACAGACTAAGCTAAGCAAAAGTGAACCAGGCCTTTTTACTGTGAAAATGGCACTTTGGGACTGTGAAAGTGACATTTTGGCCCTGTTCGTTCCCTGTTGTCCCAAACTGCCCCAGCTCTTGCCACAATGCTCAAAGTGGCTAGCTTTCATCCCAACACAGTTTATAGGGCCATACGGTACATAGTTTTCAAGTTACAGACTAAGCTAAGCAAAAGTGAACCAGGCCTTTTTACTGTGAAAATGGCACTTTGGGACTGTGAAAGTGACATTTTGGCCCTGTTGTCCCAAACTGCCCCAGCACTTCCCACATTGCTCAAAGTGGCTAGCTTTCATCCCAACACAGTTTATAGGGCCATACGGTACATAGTTTTCAAGTTACAGACTAAGCTAAGCAAAAGTGAACCAGGCCTTTTTACTGTGAAAATGGCACTTTGGGACTGTGAAAGTGACATTTTGGCCCTGTTGTCCCAAACTGCCCCAGCACTTCCCACATTGCTCAAAGTGGCTAGCTTTCATCCCAACACAGTTTATAGGGCCATACGGTACATAGTTTTCAAGTTACAGACTAAGCTAAGCAAAAGTGAACCAGGCCTTTTTACTGTGAAAATGGCACTTTGGGACTGTGAAAGTGACATTTTGGCCCTGTTGTCCCAAACTGCCCCAGCACTTCCCACATTGCTCAAAGTGGCTAGCTTTCATCCCAACACAGTTTATAGGGCCATACGGTACATAGTTTTCAAGTTACAGACTAAGCTAAGCAAAATGAATCTGTTTTTTTTTACTGTGAAAATGGCACTTTGGGACTGTGAAAGTGACATTTTGGCCCTGTTGTCCCAAACTGCCCCAGCACTTCCCACATTGCTCAAAGTGGCTAGCTTTCATCCCAACACAGTTTATAGGGCCATACGGTACATAGTTTTCAAGTTACAGACTAAGCTAAGCAAAAGTGAACCAGGCCTTTTTACTGTGAAAATGGCACTTTGGGACTGTGAAAGTGACATTTTGGCCCTGTTGTCCCAAACTGCCCCAGCACTTCCCACATTGCTCAAAGTGGCTAGCTTTCATCCCAACACAGTTTATAGGGCCATACGGTACATAGTTTTCAAGTTACAGACTAAGCTAAGCAAAAGTGAACCAGGCCTTTTTACTGTGAAAATGGCACTTTGGGACTGTGAAAGTGACATTTTGGCCCTGTTCGTTCCCTGTTGTCCCAAACTGCCCCAGCTCTTGCCACAATGCTCAAAGTGGCTAGCTTTCATCCCAACACAGTTTATAGGGCCATACGGTACATAGTTTTCAAGTTACAGACTAAGCTAAGCAAAAGTGAACCAGGCCTTTTTACTGTGAAAATGGCACTTTGGGACTGTGAAAGTGACATTTTGGCCCTGTTGTCCCAAACTGCCCCAGCACTTCCCACACTGCTCAAAGTGGCTAGCTTTCATCCCAACACAGTTTATAGGGCCATACGGTACATAGTTTTCAAGTTACAGACTAAGCTAAGCAAAAGTGAACCAGGCCTTTTTACTGTGAAAATGGCACTTTGGGACTGTGAAAGTGACATTTTGGCCCTGTTGTCCCAAACTGCCCCAGCACTTCCCACATTGCTCAAAGTGGCTAGCTTTCATCCCAACACAGTTTATAGGGCCATACGGTACATAGTTTTCAAGTTACAGACTAAGCTAAGCAAAAGTGAACCAGGCCTTTTTACTGTGAAAATGGCACTTTGGGACTGTGAAAGTGACATTTTGGCCCTGTTGTCCCAAACTGCCCCAGCACTTCCCACATTGCTCAAAGTGGCTAGCTTTCATCCCAACACAGTTTATAGGGCCATACGGTACATAGTTTTCAAGTTACAGACTAAGCTAAGCAAAATGAATCTTTTTTTTTTACTGTGAAAACGGCACTTTGGGACTGTGAAAGTGACATTTTGGCCCTGTTGTCCCAAACTGCCCCAGCACTTCCCACATTGCTCAAAGTGGCTAGCTTTCATCCCAACACAGTTTATAGGGCCATACGGTACATAGTTTTCAAGTTACAGACTAAGCTAAGCAAAAGTGAACCAGGCCTTTTTACTGTGAAAATGGCACTTTGGGACTGTGAAAGTGACATTTTGGCCCTGTTGTCCCAAACTGCCCCAGCACTTCCCACATTGCTCAAAGTGGCTAGCTTTCATCCCAACACAGTTTATAGGGCCATACGGTACATAGTTTTCAAGTTACAGACTAAGCTAAGCAAAAGTGAACCAGGCCTTTTTACTGTGAAAATGGCACTTTGGGACTGTGAAAGTGACATTTTGGCCCTGTTGTCCCAAACTGCCCCAGCACTTCCCACATTGCTCAAAGTGGCTAGCTTTCATCCCAACACAGTTTATAGGGCCATACGGTACATAGTTTTCAAGTTACAGACTAAGCTAAGCAAAAGTGAACCAGGCCTTTTTACTGTGAAAATGGCACTTTGGGACTGTGAAAGTGACATTTTGGCCCTGTTCGTTCCCTGTTGTCCCAAACTGCCCCAGCTCTTGCCACAATGCTCAAAGTGGCTAGCTTTCATCCCAACACAGTTTATAGGGCCATACGGTACATAGTTTTCAAGTTACAGACTAAGCTAAGCAAAAGTGAACCAGGCCTTTTTACTGTGAAAATGGCACTTTGGGACTGTGAAAGTGACATTTTGGCCCTGTTGTCCCAAACTGCCCCAGCACTTCCCACACTGCTCAAAGTGGCTAGCTTTCATCCCAACACAGTTTATAGGGCCATACGGTACATAGTTTTCAAGTTACAGACTAAGCTAAGCAAAAGTGAACCAGGCCTTTTTACTGTGAAAATGGCACTTTGGGACTGTGAAAGTGACATTTTGGCCCTGTTGTCCCAAACTGCCCCAGCACTTCCCACATTGCTCAAAGTGGCTAGCTTTCATCCCAACACAGTTTATAGGGCCATACGGTACATAGTTTTCAAGTTACAGACTAAGCTAAGCAAAAGTGAACCAGGCCTTTTTACTGTGAAAATGGCACTTTGGGACTGTGAAAGTGACATTTTGGCCCTGTTGTCCCAAACTGCCCCAGCACTTCCCACATTGCTCAAAGTGGCTAGCTTTCATCCCAACACAGTTTATAGGGCCATACGGTACATAGTTTTCAAGTTACAGACTAAGCTAAGCAAAATTAATCTTTTTTTTTTTACTGTGAAAATGGCACTTTGGGACTGTGAAAGTGACATTTTGGCCCTGTTGTCCCAAACTGCCCCAGCACTTCCCACATTGCTCAAAGTGGCTAGCTTTCATCCCAACACAGTTTATAGGGACATACGGTACATAGTTTTCAAGTTACAGACTAAGCTAAGCAAAAGTGAACCAGGCCTTTTTACTGTGAAAATGGCACTTTGGGACTGTGAAAGTGACATTTTGGCCCTGTTCGTTCCCTGTTGTCCCAAACTGCCCCAGCTCTTGCCACAATGCTCAAAGTGGCTAGCTTTCATCCCAACACAGTTTATAGGGCCATACGGTACATAGTTTTCAAGTTACAGACTAAGCTAAGCAAAAGTGAACCAGGCCTTTTTACTGTGAAAATGGCACTTTGGGACTGTGAAAGTGACATTTTGGCCCTGTTGTCCCAAACTGCCCCAGCACTTCCCACACTGCTCAAAGTGGCTAGCTTTCATCCCAACACAGTTTATAGGGCCATACGGTACATAGTTTTCAAGTTACAGACTAAGCTAAGCAAAAGTGAACCAGGCCTTTTTACTGTGAAAATGGCACTTTGGGACTGTGAAAGTGACATTTTGGCCCTGTTGTCCCAAACTGCCCCAGCACTTCCCACATTGCTCAAAGTGGCTAGCTTTCATCCCAACACAGTTTATAGGGCCATACGGTACATAGTTTTCAAGTTACAGACTAAGCTAAGCAAAAGTGAACCAGGCCTTTTTACTGTGAAAATGGCACTTTGGGACTGTGAAAGTGACATTTTGGCCCTGTTGTCCCAAACTGCCCCAGCTCTTGCCACAATGCTCAAAGTGGCTAGCTTTCATCCCAACACAGTTTATAGGGCCATACGGTACATAGTTTTCAAGTTACAGACTAAGCTAAGCAAAAGTGAACCAGGCCTTTTTACTGTGAAAATGGCACTTTGGGACTGTGAAAGTGACATTTTGGCCCTGTTGTCCCAAACTGCCCCAGCACTTCCCACACTGCTCAAAGTGGCTAGCTTTCATCCCAACACAGTTTATAGGGCCATACGGTACATAGTTTTCAAGTTACAGACTAAGCTAAGCAAAAGTGAACCAGGCCTTTTTACTGTGAAAATGGTACTTTGGGACTGTGAAAGTGACATTTTGGCCCTGTTGTCCCAAACTGCCCCAGCACTTCCCACATTGCTCAAAGTGGCTAGCTTTCATCCCAACACAGTTTATAGGGCCATACGGTACATAGTTTTCAAGTTACAGACTAAGCTAAGCAAAATGAATCTTTTTTTTTTACTGTGAAAACGGCACTTTGGGACTGTGAAAGTGACATTTTGGCCCTGTTGTCCCAAACTGCCCCAGCACTTCCCACATTGCTCAAAGTGGCTAGCTTTCAACCCAACACAGTTTATAGGGCCATACGGTACATAGTTTTCAAGTTACAGACTAAGCTAAGCAAAAGTGAACCAGGCCTTTTTACTGTGAAAATGGCACTTTGGGACTGTGAAAGTGACATTTTGGCCCTGTTGTCCCAAACTGCCCCAGCACTTCCCACATTGCTCAAAGTGGCTAGCTTTCATCCCAACACAGTTTATAGGGCCATACGGTACATAGTTTTCAAGTTACAGACTAAGCTAAGCAAAAGTGAACCAGGCCTTTTTACTGTGAAAATGGCACTTTGGGACTGTGAAAGTGACATTTTGGCCCTGTTGTCCCAAACTGCCCCAGCACTTCCCACATTGCTCAAAGTGGCTAGCTTTCATCCCAACACAGTTTATAGGGCCATACGGTACATAGTTTTCAAGTTACAGACTAAGCTAAGCAAAAGTGAACCAGGCCTTTTTACTGTGAAAATGGCACTTTGGGACTGTGAAAGTGACATTTTGGCCCTGTTCGTTCCCTGTTGTCCCAAACTGCCCCAGCTCTTGCCACAATGCTCAAAGTGGCTAGCTTTCATCCCAACACAGTTTATAGGGCCATACGGTACATAGTTTTCAAGTTACAGACTAAGCTAAGCAAAAGTGAACCAGGCCTTTTTACTGTGAAAATGGCACTTTGGGACTGTGAAAGTGACATTTTGGCCCTGTTGTCCCAAACTGCCCCAGCACTTCCCACATTGCTCAAAGTGGCTAGCTTTCATCCCAACACAGTTTATAGGGCCATACGGTACATAGTTTTCAAGTTACAGACTAAGCTAAGCAAAAGTGAACCAGGCCTTTTTACTGTGAAAATGGCACTTTGGGACTGTGAAAGTGACATTTTGGCCCTGTTGTCCCAAACTGCCCCAGCACTTCCCACATTGCTCAAAGTGGCTAGCTTTCATCCCAACACAGTTTATAGGGCCATACGGTACATAGTTTTCAAGTTACAGACTAAGCTAAGCAAAATGAATCTGTTTTTTTTTTACTGTGAAAATGGCACTTTGGGACTGTGAAAGTGACATTTTGGCCCTGTTGTCCCAAACTGCCCCAGCACTTCCCACATTGCTCAAAGTGGCTAGCTTTCATCCCAACACAGTTTATAGGGCCATACGGTACATAGTTTTCAAGTTACAGACTAAGCTAAGCAAAAGTGAACCAGGCCTTTTTACTGTGAAAATGGCACTTTGGGACTGTGAAAGTGACATTTTGGCCCTGTTGTCCCAAACTGCCCCAGCACTTCCCACATTGCTCAAAGTGGCTAGCTTTCATCCCAACACAGTTTATAGGGCCATACGGTACATAGTTTTCAAGTTACAGACTAAGCTAAGCAAAAGTGAACCAGGCCTTTTTACTGTGAAAATGGCACTTTGGGACTGTGAAAGTGACATTTTGGCCCTGTTGTCCCAAACTGCCCCAGCACTTCCCACATTGCTCAAAGTGGCTAGCTTTCATCCCAACACAGTTTATAGGGCCATACGGTACATAGTTTTCAAGTTACAGACTAAGCTAAGCAAAATGAATCTTTTTTTTTTACTGTGAAAACGGCACTTTGGGACTGTGAAAGTGACATTTTGGCCCTGTTGTCCCAAACTGCCCCAGCACTTCCCACATTGCTCAAAGTGGCTAGCTTTCATCCCAACACAGTTTATAGGGCCATACGGTACATAGTTTTCAAGTTACAGACTAAGCTAAGCAAAAGTGAACCAGGCCTTTTTACTGTGAAAATGGCACTTTGGGACTGTGAAAGTGACATTTTGGCCCTGTTGTCCCAAACTGCCCCAGCACTTCCCACATTGCTCAAAGTGGCTAGCTTTCATCCCAACACAGTTTATAGGGCCATACGGTACATAGTTTTCAAGTTACAGACTAAGCTAAGCAAAAGTGAACCAGGCCTTTTTACTGTGAAAATGGCACTTTGGGACTGTGAAAGTGACATTTTGGCCCTGTTGTCCCAAACTGCCCCAGCACTTCCCACATTGCTCAAAGTGGCTAGCTTTCATCCCAACACAGTTTATAGGGCCATACGGTACATAGTTTTCAAGTTACAGACTAAGCTAAGCAAAAGTGAACCAGGCCTTTTTACTGTGAAAATGGCACTTTGGGACTGTGAAAGTGACATTTTGGCCCTGTTCGTTCCCTGTTGTCCCAAACTGCCCCAGCTCTTGCCACAATGCTCAAAGTGGCTAGCTTTCATCCCAACACAGTTTATAGGGCCATACGGTACATAGTTTTCAAGTTACAGACTAAGCTAAGCAAAAGTGAACCAGGCCTTTTTACTGTGAAAATGGCACTTTGTGAAAGTGACATTTTGGCCCTGTTGTCCCAAACTGCCCCAGCACTTCCCACACTGCTCAAAGTGGCTAGCTTTCATCCCAACACAGTTTATAGGGCCATACGGTACATAGTTTTCAAGTTACAGACTAAGCTAAGCAAAAGTGAACCAGGCCTTTTTACTGTGAAAATGGCACTTTGGGACTGTGAAAGTGACATTTTGGCCCTGTTGTCCCAAACTGCCCCAGCACTTCCCACATTGCTCAAAGTGGCTAGCTTTCATCCCAACACAGTTTATAGGGCCATACGGTACATAGTTTTCAAGTTACAGACTAAGCTAAGCAAAAGTGAACCAGGCCTTTTTACTGTGAAAATGGCACTTTGGGACTGTGAAAGTGACATTTTGGCCCTGTTGTCCCAAACTGCCCCAGCACTTCCCACATTGCTCAAAGTGGCTAGCTTTCATCCCAACACAGTTTATAGGGCCATACGGTACATAGTTTTCAAGTTACAGACTAAGCTAAGCAAAATGAATCTTTTTTTTTTTACTGTGAAAACGGCACTTTGGGACTGTGAAAGTGACATTTTGGCCCTGTTGTCCCAAACTGCCCAGCACTTCCCACATTGCTCAAAGTGGCTAGCTTTCATCCCAACACAGTTTATAGGGCCATACGGTACATAGTTTTCAAGTTACAGACTAAGCTAAGCAAAAGTGAACCAGGCCTTTTTACTGTGAAAATGGCACTTTGGGACTGTGAAAGTGACATTTTGGCCCTGTTGTCCCAAACTGCCCCAGCACTTCCCACACTGCTCAAAGTGGCTAGCTTTCATCCCAACACAGTTTATAGGGCCATACGGTACATAGTTTTCAAGTTACAGACTAAGCTAAGCAAAAGTGAACCAGGCCTTTTTACTGTGAAAATGGCACTTTGGGACTGTGAAAGTGACATTTTGGCCCTGTTGTCCCAAACTGCCCCAGCACTTCCCACATTGCTCAAAGTGGCTAGCTTTCATCCCAACACAGTTTATAGGGCCATACGGTACATAGTTTTCAAGTTACAGACTAAGCTAAGCAAAAGTGAACCAGGCCTTTTTACTGTGAAAATGGCACTTTGGGACTGTGAAAGTGACATTTTGGCCCTGTTGTCCCAAACTGCCCCAGCACTTCCCACATTGCTCAAAGTGGCTAGCTTTCATCCCAACACAGTTTATAGGGCCATACGGTACATAGTTTTCAAGTTACAGACTAAGCTAAGCAAAATGAATCCTTTTTTTTTTACTGTGAAAACGGCACTTTGGGACTGTGAAAGTGACATTTTGGCCCTGTTGTCCCAAACTGCCCCAGCACTTCCCACATTGCTCAAAGTGGCTAGCTTTCATCCCAACACAGTTTATAGGGCCATACGGTACATAGTTTTCAAGTTACAGACTAAGCTAAGCAAAAGTGAACCAGGCCTTTTTACTGTGAAAATGGCACTTTGGGACTGTGAAAGTGACATTTTGGCCCTGTTGTCCCAAACTGCCCCAGCACTTCCCACATTGCTCAAAGTGGCTAGCTTTCATCCCAACACAGTTTATAGGGCCATACGGTACATAGTTTTCAAGTTACAGACTAAGCTAAGCAAAAGTGAACCAGGCCTTTTTACTGTGAAAATGGCACTTTGGGACTGTGAAAGTGACATTTTGGCCCTGTTGTCCCAAACTGCCCCAGCACTTCCCACATTGCTCAAAGTGGCTAGCTTTCATCCCAACACAGTTTATAGGGCCATACGGTACATAGTTTTCAAGTTACAGACTAAGCTAAGCAAAAGTGAACCAGGCCTTTTTACTGTGAAAATGGCACTTTGGGACTGTGAAAGTGACATTTTGGCCCTGTTGTCCCAAACTGCCCCAGCACTTCCCACATTGCTCAAAGTGGCTAGCTTTCATCCCAACACAGTTTATAGGGCCATACGGTACATAGTTTTCAAGTTACAGACTAAGCTAAGCAAAAGTGAACCAGGCCTTTTTACTGTGAAAATGGCACTTTGGGACTGTGAAAGTGACATTTTGGCCCTGTTCGTTCCCTGTTGTCCCAAACTGCCCCAGCTCTTGCCACAATGCTCAAAGTGGCTAGCTTTCATCCCAACACAGTTTATAGGGCCATACGGTACATAGTTTTCAAGTTACAGACTAAGCTAAGCAAAAGTGAACCAGGCCTTTTTACTGTGAAAATGGCACTTTGGGACTGTGAAAGTGACATTTTGGCCCTGTTGTCCCAAACTGCCCCAGCACTTCCCACATTGCTCAAAGTGGCTAGCTTTCATCCCAACACAGTTTATAGGGCCATACGGTACATAGTTTTCAAGTTACAGACAAAGCTAAGCAAAATTAATCTGTTTTTTTTTACTGTGAAAATGGCACTTTGGGACTGTGAAAGTGACATTTTGGCCCTGTTGTCCCAAACTGCCCCAGCACTTCCCACATTGCTCAAAGTGGCTAGCTTTCATCCCAACACAGTTTATAGGGCCATACGGTACATAGTTTTCAAGTTACAGACTAAGCTAAGCAAAAGTGAACCAGGCCTTTTTACTGTGAAAATGGCACTTTGGGACTGTGAAAGTGACATTTTGGCCCTGTTGTCCCAAACTGCCCCAGCACTTCCCACATTGCTCAAAGTGGCTAGCTTTCATCCCAACACAGTTTATAGGGCCATACGGTACATAGTTTTCAAGTTACAGACTAAGCTAAGCAAAATGAATCTGTTTTTTTTTTACTGTGAAAATGGCACTTTGGGACTGTGAAAGTGACATTTTGGCCCTGTTGTCCCAAACTGCCCCAGCACTTCCCACATTGCTCAAAGTGGCTAGCTTTCATCCCAACACAGTTTATAGGGCCATACGGTACATAGTTTTCAAGTTACAGACTAAGCTAAGCAAAAGTGAACCAGGCCTTTTTACTGTGAAAATGGCACTTTGGGACTGTGAAAGTGACATTTTGGCCCTGTTGTCCCAAACTGCCCCAGCACTTCCCACATTGCTCAAAGTGGCTAGCTTTCATCCCAACACAGTTTATAGGGCCATACGGTACATAGTTTTCAAGTTACAGACTAAGCTAAGCAAAAGTGAACCAGGCCTTTTTACTGTGAAAATGGCACTTTGGGACTGTGAAAGTGACATTTTGGCCCTGTTGTCCCAAACTGCCCCAGCACTTCCCACATTGCTCAAAGTGGCTAGCTTTCATCCCAACACAGTTTATAGGGCCATACGGTACATAGTTTTCAAGTTACAGACTAAGCTAAGCAAAATGAATCTTTTTTTTTTTACTGTGAAAACGGCACTTTGGGACTGTGAAAGTGACATTTTGGCCCTGTTGTCCCAAACTGCCCCAGCACTTCCCACATTGCTCAAAGTGGCTAGCTTTCATCCCAACACAGTTTATAGGGCCATACGGTACATAGTTTTCAAGTTACAGACTAAGCTAAGCAAAAGTGAACCAGGCCTTTTTACTGTGAAAATGGCACTTTGGGACTGTGAAAGTGACATTTTGGCCCTGTTGTCCCAAACTGCCCCAGCACTTCCCACATTGCTCAAAGTGGCTAGCTTTCATCCCAACACAGTTTATAGGGCCATACGGTACATAGTTTTCAAGTTACAGACTAAGCTAAGCAAAAGTGAACCAGGCCTTTTTACTGTGAAAATGGCACTTTGGGACTGTGAAAGTGACATTTTGGCCCTGTTCGTTCCTGTTGTCCCAAACTGCCCCAGCTCTTGCCACAATGCTCAAAGTGGCTAGCTTTCATCCCAACACAGTTTATAGGGCCATACGGTACATAGTTTTCAAGTTACAGACTAAGCTAAGCAAAAGTGAACCAGGCCTTTTTACTGTGAAAATGGCACTTTGGGACTGTGAAAGTGACATTTTGGCCCTGTTGTCCCAAACTGCCCCAGCACTTCCCACACTGCTCAAAGTGGCTAGCTTTCATCCCAACACAGTTTATAGGGCCATACGGTACATAGTTTTCAAGTTACAGACTAAGCTAAGCAAAAGTGAACCAGGCCTTTTTACTGTGAAAATGGCACTTTGGGACTGTGAAAGTGACATTTTGGCCCTGTTGTCCCAAACTGCCCCAGCACTTCCCACATTGCTCAAAGTGGCTAGCTTTCATCCCAACACAGTTTATAGGGCCATACGGTACATAGTTTTCAAGTTACAGACTAAGCTAAGCAAAAGTGAACGAGGCCTTTTTACTGTGAAAATGGCACTTTGGGACTGTGAAAGTGACATTTTGGCCCTGTTGTCCCAAACTGCCCCAGCACTTCCCACATTGCTCAAAGTGGCTAGCTTTCATCCCAACACAGTTTATAGGGCCATACGGTACATAGTTTTCAAGTTACAGACTAAGCTAAGCAAAATGAATCTTTTTTTTTTTACTGTGAAAACGGCACTTTGGGACTGTGAAAGTGACATTTTGGCCCTGTTGTCCCAAACTGCCCCAGCACTTCCCACATTGCTCAAAGTGGCTAGCTTTCATCCCAACACAGTTTATAGGGCCATACGGTACATAGTTTTCAAGTTACAGACTAAGCTAAGCAAAAGTGAACCAGGCCTTTTTACTGTGAAAATGGCACTTTGGGACTGTGAAAGTGACATTTTGGCCCTGTTGTCCCAAACTGCCCCCAGCACTTCCCACATTGCTCAAAGTGGCTAGCTTTCATCCCAACACAGTTTATAGGGCCATACGGTACATAGTTTTCAAGTTACAGACTAAGCTAAGCAAAAGTGAACCAGGCCTTTTTACTGTGAAAATGGCACTTTGGGACTGTGAAAGTGACATTTTGGCCCTGTTGTCCCAAACTGCCCCAGCACTTCCCACATTGCTCAAAGTGGCTAGCTTTCATCCCAACACAGTTTATAGGGCCATACGGTACATAGTTTTCAAGTTACAGACTAAGCTAAGCAAAAGTGAACCAGGCCTTTTTTACTGTGAAAATGGCACTTTGGGACTGTGAAAGTGACATTTTGGCCCTGTTGTCCCAAACTGCCCCAGCACTTCCCACATTGCTCAAAGTGGCTAGCTTTCATCCCAACACAGTTTATAGGGCCATACGGTACATAGTTTTCAAGTTACAGACTAAGCTAAGCAAAAGTGAACCAGGCCTTTTTACTGTGAAAATGGCACTTTGGGACTGTGAAAGTGACATTTTGGCCCTGTTCGTTCCCTGTTGTCCCAAACTGCCCCAGCTCTTGCCACAATGCTCAAAGTGGCTAGCTTTCATCCCAACACAGTTTATAGGGCCATACGGTACATAGTTTTCAAGTTACAGACTAAGCTAAGCAAAAGTGAACCAGGCCTTTTTACTGTGAAAATGGCACTTTGGGACTGTGAAAGTGACATTTTGGCCCTGTTGTCCCAAACTGCCCCAGCACTTCCCACATTGCTCAAAGTGGCTAGCTTTCATCCAACACAGTTTATAGGGCCATACGGTACATAGTTTTCAAGTTACAGACTAAGCTAAGCAAAAGTGAACCAGGCCTTTTTACTGTGAAAATGGCACTTTGGGACTGTGAAAGTGACATTTTGGCCCTGTTGTCCCAAACTGCCCCAGCACTTCCCACATTGCTCAAAGTGGCTAGCTTTCATCCCAACACAGTTTATAGGGCCATACGGTACATAGTTTTCAAGTTACAGACTAAGCTAAGCAAAATGAATCTTTTTTTTTTTACTGTGAAAACGGCACTTTGGGACTGTGAAAGTGACATTTTGGCCCTGTTGTCCCAAACTGCCCCAGCACTTCCCACATTGCTCAAAGTGGCTAGCTTTCATCCCAACACAGTTTATAGGGCCATACGGTACATAGTTTTCAAGTTACAGACTAAGCTAAGCAAAATGAATCTGTTTTTTTTACTGTGAAAATGGCACTTTGGGACTGTGAAAGTGACATTTTGGCCCTGTTGTCCCAAACTGCCCCAGCACTTCCCACATTGCTCAAAGTGGCTAGCTTTCATCCCAACACAGTTTATAGGGCCATACGGTACATAGTTTTCAAGTTACAGACTAAGCTAAGCAAAAGTGAACCAGGCCTTTTTACTGTGAAAATGGCACTTTGGGACTGTGAAAGTGACATTTTGGCCCTGTTGTCCCAAACTGCCCCAGCACTTCCCACATTGCTCAAAGTGGCTAGCTTTCATCCCAACACAGTTTATAGGGCCATACGGTACATAGTTTTCAAGTTACAGACTAAGCTAAGCAAAATGAATCTGTTTTTTTTTACTGTGAAAATGGCACTTTGGGACTGTGAAAGTGACATTTTGGCCCTGTTGTCCCAAACTGCCCCAGCACTTCCCACATTGCTCAAAGTGGCTAGCTTTCATCCCAACACAGTTTATAGGGCCATACGGTACATAGTTTTCAAGTTACAGACTAAGCTAAGCAAAAGTGAACCAGGCCTTTTTACTGTGAAAATGGCACTTTGGGACTGTGAAAGTGACATTTTGGCCCTGTTGTCCCAAACTGCCCCAGCACTTCCCACATTGCTCAAAGTGGCTAGCTTTCATCCCAACACAGTTTATAGGGCCATACGGTACATAGTTTTCAAGTTACAGACTAAGCTAAGCAAAAGTGAACCAGGCCTTTTTACTGTGAAAATGGCACTTTGGGACTGTGAAAGTGACATTTTGGCCCTGTTGTCCCAAACTGCCCCAGCACTTCCCACATTGCTCAAAGTGGCTAGCTTTCATCCCAACACAGTTTATAGGGCCATACGGTACATAGTTTTCAAGTTACAGACTAAGCTAAGCAAAAGTGAAGGCTTTTTTTACTGTGAAAACTGGCACTTTGGGACTGTGAAAGTGACATTTTGGCCCTGTTGTCCCAAACTGCCCCAGCACTTCCCACATTGCTCAAAGTGGCTAGCTTTCATCCCAACACAGTTTATAGGGCCATACGGTACATAGTTTTCAAGTTACAGACTAAGCTAAGCAAAAGTGAACCAGGCCTTTTTACTGTGAAAAATGGCACTTTGGGACTGTGAAAGTGACATTTTGGCCCTGTTGTCCCAAACTGCCCCAGCACTTCCCACATTGCTCAAAGTGGCTAGCTTTCATCCCAACACAGTTTATAGGGCCATACGGTACATAGTTTTCAAGTTACAGACTAAGCTAAGCAAAAGTGAACCAGGCCTTTTTACTGTGAAAATGGCACTTTGGGACTGTGAAAGTGACATTTTGGCCTGTTGTCCCAAACTGCCCCAGCACTTCCCACATTGCTCAAAGTGGCTAGCTTTCATCCCAACACAGTTTATAGGGCCATACGGTACATAGTTTTCAAGTTACAGACTAAGCTAAGCAAAAGTGAACCAGGCCTTTTTACTGTGAAAATGGCACTTTGGGACTGTGAAAGTGACATTTTGGCCCTGTTCGTTCCCTGTTGTCCCAAACTGCCCCAGCTCTTGCCACAATGCTCAAAGTGGCTAGCTTTCATCCCAACACAGTTTATAGGGCCATACGGTACATAGTTTTCAAGTTACAGACTAAGCTAAGCAAAAGTGAACCAGGCCTTTTTACTGTGAAAATGGCACTTTGGGACTGTGAAAGTGACATTTTGGCCCTGTTGTCCCAAACTGCCCCAGCACTTCCCACACTGCTCAAAGTGGCTAGCTTTCATCCCAACACAGTTTATAGGGCCATACGGTACATAGTTTTCAAGTTACAGACTAAGCTAAGCAAAGTGAAGTCTTTTTTTTTACTGTGAAAACGGCACTTTGGGACTGTGAAAGTGACATTTTGGCCCTGTTGTCCCCAAACTGCCCCAGCACTTCCCACATTGCTCAAAGTGGCTAGCTTTCATCCCAACACAGTTTATAGGGCCATACGGTACATAGTTTTCAAGTTACAGACTAAGCTAAGCAAAAGTGAACCAGGCCTTTTTACTGTGAAAATGGCACTTTGGGACTGTGAAAGTGACATTTTGGCCCTGTTGTCCCAAACTGCCCCAGCACTTCCCACATTGCTCAAAGTGGCTAGCTTTCATCCCACACAGTTTATAGGGCCATACGGTACATAGTTTTCAAGTTACAGACTAAGCTAAGCAAAAGTGAACCAGCCTTTTTACTGTGAAAATGGCACTTTGGGACTGTGAAAGTGACATTTTGGCCCTGTTGTCCCAAACTGCCCCAGCACTTCCCACATTGCTCAAAGTGGCTAGCTTCATCCCAACACAGTTTATAGGGCCATACGGTACATAGTTTTCAAGTTACAGACTAAGCTAAGCAAAAGTGAACCAGGCCTTTTTACTGTGAAAATGGCACTTTGGGACTGTGAAAGTGACATTTGGCCCTGTTGTCCAAACTGACCCCAGCACTTCCCACATTGCTCAAAGTGGCTAGCTTTCATCCCAACACAGTTTATAGGGCCATACGGTACATAGTTTTCAAGTTACAGACTAAGCTAAGCAAAAGTGAACCAGGCCTTTTTACTGTGAAAATGGCACTTTGGGACTGTGAAAGTGACATTTTGGCCCTGTTGTCCCAAACTGCCCCAGCACTTCCCACATTGCTCAAAGTGGCTAGCTTTCATCCCAACACAGTTTATAGGGCCATACGGTACATAGTTTTCAAGTTACAGACTAAGCTAAGCAAAAGTGAACCAGGCCTTTTTACTGTGAAAATGGCACTTTGGGACTGTGAAAGTGACATTTTGGCCCTGTTGTCCCAAACTGCCCCAGCACTTCCCACATTGCTCAAAGTGGCTAGCTTTCATCCCAACACAGTTTATAGGGCCATACGGTACATAGTTTTCAAGTTACAGACTAAGCTAAGCAAAAGTGAACCAGGCCTTTTTACTGTGAAAATGGCACTTTGGGACTGTGAAAGTGACATTTTGGCCCTGTCGTTCCTGTGTCCCAAACTGCCCCAGCACTTCCACATTGCTCAAAGTGGCTAGCTTTCATCCCAACACAGTTTATAGGGCCATACGGTACATAGTTTTCAAGTTACAGACTAAGCTAAGCAAAAGTGAACCAGGCCTTTTTACTGTGAAAATGGCACTTTGGGACTGTGAAAGTGACATTTTGGCCCTGTTGTCCCAAACTGCCCCAGCACTTCCCACATTGCTCAAAGTGGCTAGCTTTCATCCCAACACAGTTTATAGGGCCATACGGTACATAGTTTTCAAGTTACAGACTAAGCTAAGCAAAAGTGAACCAGGCCTTTTTACTGTGAAAATGGCACTTTGGGACTGTGAAAGTGACATTTTGGCCCTGTTGTCCCAAACTGCCCCAGCACTTCCCACATTGCTCAAAGTGGCTAGCTTTCATCCCAACACAGTTTATAGGGCCATACGGTACATAGTTTTCAAGTTACAGACTAAGCTAAGCAAAAGTGAACCAGGCCTTTTTACTGTGAAAATGGCACTTTGGGACTGTGAAAGTGACATTTTGGCCCTGTTGTCCCAAACTGCCCCAGCACTTCCCACATTGCTCAAAGTGGCTAGCTTTCATCCCAACACAGTTTATAGGGCCATACGGTACATAGTTTTCAAGTTACAGACTAAGCTAAGCAAAAGTGAACCAGGCCTTTTTACTGTGAAAATGGCACTTTGGGACTGTGAAAGTGACATTTTGGCCCTGTTGTCCCAAACTGCCCCAGCACTTCCCACATTGCTCAAAGTGGCTAGCTTTCATCCCAACACAGTTTATAGGGCCATACGGTACATAGTTTTCAAGTTACAGACTAAGCTAAGCAAAAGTGAACCAGGCCTTTTTACTGTGAAAATGGCACTTTGGGACTGTGAAAGTGACATTTTGGCCCTGTTGTCCCAAACTGCCCCAGCACTTCCCACATTGCTCAAAGTGGCTAGCTTTCATCCCAACACAGTTTATAGGGCCATACGGTACATAGTTTTCAAGTTACAGACTAAGCTAAGCAAAAGTGAACCAGGCCTTTTTACTGTGAAAATGGCACTTTGGGACTGTGAAAGTGACATTTTGGCCCTGTTGTCCCAAACTGCCCCAGCACTTCCACATTGCTCAAAGTGGCTAGCTTTCATCCCAACACAGTTTATAGGGCCATACGGTACATAGTTTTCAAGTTACAGACTAAGCTAAGCAAAAGTGAACCAGGCCTTTTTACTGTGAAAATGGCACTTTGGGACTGTGAAAGTGACATTTGGCCCTGTCGTCCCTGTTGTCCCAAACTGCCCCAGCACTTGCCCACAATGCTCAAAGTGGCTAGCTTTCATCCCAACACAGTTTATAGGGCCATACGGTACATAGTTTTCAAGTTACAGACTAAGCTAAGCAAAAGTGAACCAGGCCTTTTTACTGTGAAAATGGCACTTTGGGACTGTGAAAGTGACATTTTGGCCCTGTTGTCCCAAACTGCCCCAGCACTTCCCACATTGCTCAAAGTGGCTAGCTTTCATCCCAACACAGTTTATAGGGCCATACGGTACATAGTTTTCAAGTTACAGACTAAGCTAAGCAAAAGTGAACCAGGCCTTTTTACTGTGAAAATGGCACTTTGGGACTGTGAAAGTGACATTTTGGCCCTGTTGTCCCAAACTGCCCCAGCACTTCCCACATTGCTCAAAGTGGCTAGCTTTCATCCCAACACAGTTTATAGGGCCATACGGTACATAGTTTTCAAGTTACAGACTAAGCTAAGCAAAAGTGAACAGGCCTTTTTACTGTGAAAATGGCACTTTGGGACTGTGAAAGTGACATTTTGGCCCTGTTGTCCCAAACTGCCCCAGCACTTCCCACATTGCTCAAAGTGGCTAGCTTTCATCCCAACACAGTTTATAGGGCCATACGGTACATAGTTTTCAAGTTACAGACTAAGCTAAGCAAAAGTGAATCTTTTTTTTTACTGTGAAAACGGCACTTTGGGACTGTGAAAGTGACATTTTGGCCCTGTTGTCCCAAACTGCCCCAGCACTTCCCACATTGCTCAAAGTGGCTAGCTTTCATCCCAACACAGTTTATAGGGCCATACGGTACATAGTTTTCAAGTTACAGACTAAGCTAAGCAAAAGTGAACCAGGCCTTTTTACTGTGAAAATGGCACTTTGGGACTGTGAAAGTGACATTTTGGCCCTGTTGTCCCAAACTGCCCCAGCACTTCCCACATTGCTCAAAGTGGCTAGCTTTCATCCCAACACAGTTTATAGGGCCATACGGTACATAGTTTTCAAGTTACAGACTAAGCTAAGCAAAAGTGAACCAGGCCTTTTTACTGTGAAAATGGCACTTTGGGACTGTGAAAGTGACATTTTGGCCCTGTTGTCCCAAACTGCCCCAGCACTTCCCACATTGCTCAAAGTGGCTAGCTTTCATCCCAACACAGTTTATAGGGCCATACGGTACATAGTTTTCAAGTTACAGACTAAGCTAAGCAAAAGTGAACCAGGCCTTTTTACTGTGAAAATGGCACTTTGGACTGTGAAAGTGACATTTGGCCCTGTCGTTCCCTGTTGTCCCAAACTGCCCCAGCACTTGCCACAATGCTCAAAGTGGCTAGCTTTCATCCCAACACAGTTTATAGGGCCATACGGTACATAGTTTTCAAGTTACAGACTAAGCTAAGCAAAAGTGAACCAGGCCTTTTTACTGTGAAAATGGCACTTTGGGACTGTGAAAGTGACATTTTGGCCCTGTTGTCCCAAACTGCCCCAGCACTTCCCACATTGCTCAAAGTGGCTAGCTTTCATCCCAACACAGTTTATAGGGCCATACGGTACATAGTTTTCAAGTTACAGACTAAGCTAAGCAAAAGTGAACCAGGCCTTTTTACTGTGAAAATGGCACTTTGGGACTGTGAAAGTGACATTTTGGCCCTGTTGTCCCAAACTGCCCCAGCACTTCCCACATTGCTCAAAGTGGCTAGCTTTCATCCCAACACAGTTTATAGGGCCATACGGTACATAGTTTTCAAGTTACAGACTAAGCTAAGCAAAAGTGAACCAGGCCTTTTTACTGTGAAAATGGCACTTTGGGACTGTGAAAGTGACATTTGGCCCTGTTGTCCCAAACTGCCCCAGCACTTCCCACATTGCTCAAAGTGGCTAGCTTTCATCCCAACACAGTTTATAGGGCCATACGGTACATAGTTTTCAAGTTACAGACTAAGCTAAGCAAAAGTGAACCAGGCCTTTTTACTGTGAAAATGGCACTTTGGGACTGTGAAAGTGACATTTTGGCCCTGTTGTCCCAAACTGCCCCAGCACTTCCCACATTGCTCAAAGTGGCTAGCTTTCATCCCAACACAGTTTATAGGGCCATACGGTACATAGTTTTCAAGTTACAGACTAAGCTAAGCAAAAGTGAACCAGGCCTTTTTACTGTGAAAATGGCACTTTGGGACTGTGAAAGTGACATTTTGGCCCTGTTGTCCCAAACTGCCCCAGCACTTCCACATTGCTCAAAGTGGCTAGCTTTCATCCCAACACAGTTTATAGGGCCATACGGTACATAGTTTTCAAGTTACAGACTAAGCTAAGCAAAAGTGAACCAGGCCTTTTTACTGTGAAAATGGCACTTTGGGACTGTGAAAGTGACATTTTGGCCTTGTCCCTGTTGTCCCAAACTGCCCCAGCACTTCCCACAATGCTCAAAGTGGCTAGCTTTCATCCCAACACAGTTTATAGGGCCATACGGTACATAGTTTTCAAGTTACAGACTAAGCTAAGCAAAAGTGAACCAGGCCTTTTTACTGTGAAAATGGCACTTTGGGACTGTGAAAGTGACATTTGGCCCTGTTGTCCCAAACTGCCCCAGCACTTCCCACATTGCTCAAAGTGGCTAGCTTTCATCCCAACACAGTTTATAGGGCCATACGGTACATAGTTTTCAAGTTACAGACTAAGCTAAGCAAAAGTGAACCAGGCCTTTTTTACTGTGAAAATGGCACTTTGGGACTGTGAAAGTGACATTTTGGCCCTGTTGTCCCAAACTGCCCAGCACTTCCCACATTGCTCAAAGTGGCTAGCTTTCATCCAACACAGTTTATAGGGCCATACGGTACATAGTTTTCAAGTTACAGACTAAGCTAAGCAAAAGTGAACAGGCTTTTTTACTGTGAAAATGGCACTTTGGGACTGTGAAAGTGACATTTTGGCCCTGTTGTCCCAAACTGCCCAGCACTTCCCACATTGCTCAAAGTGGCTAGCTTTCATCCCAACACAGTTTATAGGGCCATACGGTACATAGTTTTCAAGTTACAGACTAAGCTAAGCAAAAGTGAACCAGGCCTTTTTACTGTGAAAATGGCACTTTGGGACTGTGAAAGTGACATTTTGGCCCTGTTGTCCAAACTGCCCAGCACTTCCCACATTGCTCAAAGTGGCTAGCTTTCATCCCAACACAGTTTATAGGGCCATACGGTACATAGTTTTCAAGTTACAGACTAAGCTAAGCAAAAGTGAACCAGCCTTTTTACTGTGAAAATGGCACTTTGGGACTGTGAAAGTGACATTTTGGCCCTGTTGTCCCAAACTGCCCAGCACTTCCACATTGCTCAAAGTGGCTAGCTTTCATCCCAACACAGTTTATAGGGCCATACGGTACATAGTTTTCAAGTTACAGACTAAGCTAAGCAAAAGTGAACCAGGCCTTTTTACTGTGAAAATGGCACTTTGGGACTGTGAAAGTGACATTTTGGCCCTGTTCGTCCTGTGTCCCAAACTGCCCCAGCTCTTGCCACAATGCTCAAAGTGGCTAGCTTTCATCCCAACACAGTTTATAGGGCCATACGGTACATAGTTTTCAAGTTACAGACTAAGCTAAGCAAAAGTGAACCAGGCCTTTTTACTGTGAAAATGGCACTTTGGGACTGTGAAAGTGACATTTTGGCCCTGTTGTCCCAAACTGCCCCAGCACTTCCCACACTGCTCAAAGTGGCTAGCTTTCATCCCAACACAGTTTATAGGGCCATACGGTACATAGTTTTCAAGTTACAGACTAAGCTAAGCAAAAGTGAACCAGGCCTTTTTACTGTGAAAATGGCACTTTGGGAC
>NW_027665352.1:60000-105921 GCF_963924005.1 Protomyctophum bolini | reverse complement strand
CGTACGGCATACTATGGCACGCCGTTTTTCATCATTTTTGAGGATTTGAAAAAAAATGAAAATGAAAAAACGGTGGGTTATAGCCCATGTTTTTTGAAATTTTGAAAAAAAAAGTTAGCCTCGTTTCTCATCATTTTGGACCGTGGGCTATAGCCCATATCGTACGGCATACTATGGCACGCCGTTTTTCATCATTTTTGAGGATTTGAAAAAAATGAAAAATGAAAAAAACGGTGGGTTATAGCCCATGTTTTTTGAAATTTTGAAAAAAAAAAGTTAGCCTCGTTTCTCATCATTTTGGACCGTGGGCTATAGCCCATATCGTACGGCATACTATGGCACGCCGTTTTTCATCATTTTTGAGGATTTGAAAAAAATGAAAAATGAAAAAAACGGTGGGTTATAGCCCATGTTTTTTGAAATTTTGAAAAAAAAAGTTAGCCTCGTTTCTCATCATTTTGGACCGTGGGCTATAGCCCATATCGTACGGCATACTATGGCACGCCGTTTTTCATCATTTTTGAGGATTTGAAAAAAATGAAAAATGAAAAAAACGGTGGGTTATAGCCCATGTTTTTTGAAATTTTGAAAAAAAAAGTTAGCCTCGTTTCTCATCATTTTGGACCGTGGGCTATAGCCCATATCGTACGGCATACTATGGCACGCCGTTTTTCATCATTTTTGAGGATTTGAAAAAAATGAAAAATGAAAAAAACGGTGGGTTATAGCCCATGTTTTTTGAAATTTTGAAAAAAAAAGTTAGCCTCGTTTCTCATCATTTTGGACCGTGGGCTATAGCCCATATCGTACGGCATACTATGGCACGCCGTTTTTCATCATTTTTGAGGATTTGAAAAAAATGAAAAATGAAAAAAACGGTGGGTTATAGCCCATGTTTTTTGAAATTTTGAAAAAAAAGTTAGCCTCGTTTCTCATCATTTTGGACCGTGGGCTATAGCCCATATCGTACGGCATACTATGGCACGCCGTTTTTCATCATTTTTGAGGATTTGAAAAAAATGAAAAATGAAAAAAACGGTGGGTTATAGCCCATGTTTTTTGAAATTTTGAAAAAAAAAGTTAGCCTCGTTTCTCATCATTTTGGACCGTGGGCTATAGCCCATATCGTACGGCATACTATGGCACGCCGTTTTTCATCATTTTTGAGGATTTGAAAAAAATGAAAAATGAAAAAAACGGTGGGTTATAGCCCATGTTTTTTGAAATTTTGAAAAAAAAAGTTAGCCTCGTTTCTCATCATTTTGGACCGTGGGCTATAGCCCATATCGTACGGCATACTATGGCACGCCGTTTTTCATCATTTTTGAGGATTTGAAAAAAATGAAAATGAAAAAAACGGTGGGTTATAGCCCATGTTTTTTGAAATTTTGAAAAAAAAAGTTAGCCTCGTTTCTCATCATTTTGGACCGTGGGCTATAGCCCATATCGTACGGCATACTATGGCACGCCGTTTTTCATCATTTTTGAGGATTTGAAAAAAATGAAAAATGAAAAAAACGGTGGGTTATAGCCCATGTTTTTTGAAATTTTGAAAAAAAAAGTTAGCCTCGTTTCTCATCATTTTGGACCGTGGGCTATAGCCCATATCGTACGGCATACTATGGCACGCCGTTTTTCATCATTTTTGAGGATTTGAAAAAAATGAAAAATGAAAAAAACGGTGGGTTATAGCCCATGTTTTTTGAAATTTTGAAAAAAAAGTTAGCCTCGTTTCTCATCATTTTGGACCGTGGGCTATAGCCCATATCGTACGGCATACTATGGCACGCCGTTTTTCATCATTTTTGAGGATTTGAAAAAAATGAAAAATGAAAAAAACGGTGGGTTATAGCCCATGTTTTTTGAAATTTTGAAAAAAAAAGTTAGCCTCGTTTCTCATCATTTTGGACCGTGGGCTATAGCCCATATCGTACGGCATACTATGGCACGCCGTTTTTCATCATTTTTGAGGATTTGAAAAAAATGAAAAATGAAAAAAACGGTGGGTTATAGCCCATGTTTTTTGAAATTTTGAAAAAAAAAGTTAGCCTCGTTTCTCATCATTTTGGACCGTGGGCTATAGCCCATATCGTACGGCATACTATGGCACGCCGTTTTTCATCATTTTTGAGGATTTGAAAAAAATGAAAAATGAAAAAAACGGTGGGTTATAGCCCATGTTTTTTGAAATTTTGAAAAAAAAAGTTAGCCTCGTTTCTCATCATTTTGGACCGTGGGCTATAGCCCATATCGTACGGCATACTATGGCACGCCGTTTTTCATCATTTTTGAGGATTTGAAAAAAATGAAAAATGAAAAAAACGGTGGGTTATAGCCCATGTTTTTTGAAATTTTGAAAAAAAAAGTTAGCCTCGTTTCTCATCATTTTGGACCGTGGGCTATAGCCCATATCGTACGGCATACTATGGCACGCCGTTTTTCATCATTTTTGAGGATTTGAAAAAATGAAAAATGAAAAAAACGGTGGGTTATAGCCCATGTTTTTTGAAATTTTGAAAAAAAAAGTTAGCCTCGTTTCTCATCATTTTGGACCGTGGGCTATAGCCCATATCGTACGGCATACTATGGCACGCCGTTTTCATCATTTTTGAGGATTTGAAAAAAATGAAAAATGAAAAAAACGGTGGGTTATAGCCCATGTTTTTTGAAATTTTGAAAAAAAAAGTTAGCCTCGTTTCTCATCATTTTGGACCGTGGGCTATAGCCCATATCGTACGGCATACTATGGCACGCCGTTTTTCATCATTTTTGAGGATTTGAAAAAAATGAAAAATGAAAAAAACGGTGGGTTATAGCCCATGTTTTTTGAAATTTTGAAAAAAAAAGTTAGCCTCGTTTCTCATCATTTTGGACCGTGGGCTATAGCCCATATCGTACGGCATACTATGGCACGCCGTTTTTCATCATTTTTGAGGATTTGAAAAAATGAAAAATGAAAAAAACGGTGGGTTATAGCCCATGTTTTTTGAAATTTTGAAAAAAAAGTTAGCCTCGTTTCTCATCATTTTGGACCGTGGGCTATAGCCCATATCGTACGGCATACTATGGCACGCCGTTTTTCATCATTTTTGAGGATTTGAAAAAAATGAAAAATGAAAAAAACGGTGGGTTATAGCCCATGTTTTTTGAAATTTTGAAAAAAAAAGTTAGCCTCGTTTCTCATCATTTTGGACCGTGGGCTATAGCCCATATCGTACGGCATACTATGGCACGCCGTTTTTCATCATTTTTGAGGATTTGAAAAAAATGAAAAATGAAAAAAACGGTGGGTTATAGCCCATGTTTTTTTAAATTAAAAAAAAAAAGTTAGCCTCGTTTCTCATCATTTTGGACCGTGGGCTATAGCCCATATCGTACGGCATACTATGGCACGCCGTTTTTCATCATTTTTGAGGATTTGAAAAAAATGAAAAATGAAAAAAACGGTGGGTTATAGCCCATGTTTTTTGAAATTTTGAAAAAAAAAGTTAGCCTCGTTTCTCATCATTTTGGACCGTGGGCTATAGCCCATATCGTACGGCATACTATGGCACGCCGTTTTTCATCATTTTTGAGGATTTGAAAAAAATGAAAAATGAAAAAAACGGTGGGTTATAGCCCATGTTTTTTGAAATTTTGAAAAAAAAAGTTAGCCTCGTTTCTCATCATTTTGGACCGTGGGCTATAGCCCATATCGTACGGCATACTATGGCACGCCGTTTTTCATCATTTTTGAGGATTTGAAAAAAATGAAAAATGAAAAAAACGGTGGGTTATAGCCCATGTTTTTTGTAATTTTGAAAAAAAAAGTTAGCCTCGTTTCTCATCATTTTGGACCGTGGGCTATAGCCCATATCGTACGGCATACTATGGCACGCCGTTTTTCATCATTTTTGAGGATTTGAAAAAAATGAAAAATGAAAAAAACGGTGGGTTATAGCCCATGTTTTTTGAAATTTTGAAAAAAAAGTTAGCCTCGTTTCTCATCATTTTGGACCGTGGGCTATAGCCCATATCGTACGGCATACTATGGCACGCCGTTTTTCATCATTTTGAGGATTTGAAAAAAATGAAAAATGAAAAAAACGGTGGGTTATAGCCCATGTTTTTGAAATTTTGAAAAAAAAAGTTAGCCTCGTTTCTCATCATTTTGGACCGTGGGCTATAGCCCATATCGTACGGCATACTATGGCACGCCGTTTTTCATCATTTTTGAGGATTTGAAAAAAATGAAAAATGAAAAAAACGGTGGGTTATAGCCCATGTTTTTTGAAATTTTGAAAAAAAAAGTTAGCCTCGTTTCTCATCATTTTGGACCGTGGGCTATAGCCCATATCGTACGGCATACTATGGCACGCCGTTTTTCATCATTTTTGAGGATTTGAAAAAAATGAAAATGAAAAAAACGGTGGGTTATAGCCCATGTTTTTTGAAATTTTGAAAAAAAAAGTTAGCCTCGTTTCTCATCATTTTGGACCGTGGGCTATAGCCCATATCGTACGGCATACTATGGCACGCCGTTTTTCATCATTTTTGAGGATTTGAAAAAAATGAAAAATGAAAAAAACGGTGGGTTATAGCCCATGTTTTTTGAAATTTTGAAAAAAAAAGTTAGCCTCGTTTCTCATCATTTTGGACCGTGGGCTATAGCCCATATCGTACGGCATACTATGGCACGCCGTTTTTCATCATTTTTGAGGATTTGAAAAAAATGAAAAATGAAAAAAACGGTGGGTTATAGCCCATGTTTTTTGAAATTTTGAAAAAAAAAGTTAGCCTCGTTTCTCATCATTTTGGACCGTGGGCTATAGCCCATATCGTACGGCATACTATGGCACGCCGTTTTTCATCATTTTTGAGGATTTGAAAAAAATTAAAAATGAAAAAAACGGTGGGTTATAGCCCATGTTTTTTGAAATTTTGAAAAAAAAAGTTAGCCTCGTTTCTCATCATTTTGGACCGTGGGCTATAGCCCATATCGTACGGCATACTATGGCACGCCGTTTTTCATCATTTTTGAGGATTTGAAAAAAATGAAAAATGAAAAAAACGGTGGGTTATAGCCCATGTTTTTTGAAATTTTGAAAAAAAAGTTAGCCTCGTTTCTCATCATTTTGGACCGTGGGCTATAGCCCATATCGTACGGCATACTATGGCACGCCGTTTTTCATCATTTTTGAGGATTTGAAAAAAATGAAAAATGAAAAAAACGGTGGGTTATAGCCCATGTTTTTTGAAATTTTGAAAAAAAAAGTTAGCCTCGTTTCTCATCATTTTGGACCGTGGGCTATAGCCCATAATCGTACGGCATACTATGGCACGCCGTTTTTCATCATTTTTGAGGATTTGAAAAAAATGAAAAATGAAAAAAACGGTGGGTTATAGCCCATGTTTTTTGAAATTAAAAAAAAAGTTAGCCTCGTTTCTCATCATTTTGGACCGTGGGCTATAGCCCATATCGTACGGCATACTATGGCACGCCGTTTTTCATCATTTTTGAGGATTTGAAAAAAATGAAAAATGAAAAAAACGGTGGGTTATAGCCCATGTTTTTTGAAATTTTGAAAAAAAAAGTTAGCCTCGTTTCTCATCATTTTGGACCGTGGGCTATAGCCCATATCGTACGGCATACTATGGCACGCGTTTTTCATCATTTTTGAGGATTTGAAAAAATTGAAAAAT
Source organism: Protomyctophum bolini (assembly GCF_963924005.1). Lineage (NCBI taxonomy): Eukaryota > Metazoa > Chordata > Actinopteri > Myctophiformes > Myctophidae > Protomyctophum > Protomyctophum bolini. The sequence continues at coordinate 100,239 of NW_027665352.1, read as the reverse complement.
GAAAAAAACGGTGGGTTATAGCCCATGGTTTTTTGAAATTTTGAAAAAAAAAGTTAGCCTCGTTTCTCATCATTTTGGACCGTGGGCTATAGCCCATATCGTACGGCATACTATGGCACGCCGTTTTTCATCATTTTTGAGGATTTGAAAAAAATTGAAAAATGAAAAAAACGGTGGGTTATAGCCCATGGTTTTTGAAATTTTGAAAAAAAAAGTTAGCCTCGTTTCTCATCATTTTGGACCGTGGGCTATAGCCCATATCGTACGGCATACTATGGCACGCCGTTTTTCATCATTTTTGAGGATTTGAAAAAAATGAAAAATGAAAAAAACGGTGGTTTTTTTTTGAAATTTTGAAAAAAAAAGTTAGCCTCGTTTCTCATCATTTTGGACCGTGGGCTATAGCCCATATCGTACGGCATACTATGGCACGCCGTTTTTCATCATTTTTGAGGATTTGAAAAAATGAAAAATGAAAAAAACGGTGGGTTATAGCCCATGTTTTTGAAATTTTGAAAAAAAAAGTTAGCCTCGTTTCTCATCATTTTGGACCGTGGGCTATAGCCCATATCGTACGGCATACTATGGCACGCCGTTTTTCATCATTTTTGAGGATTTGAAAAAAATGAAAAATGAAAAAAACGGTGGGTTATAGCCCATGTTTTTTGAAATTTTGAAAAAAAAAGTTAGCCTCGTTTCTCATCATTTTGGACCGTGGGCTATAGCCCATATCGTACGGCATACTATGGCACGCCGTTTTTCATCATTTTTGAGGATTTGAAAAAATTGAAAAATGAAAAAAACGGTGGGTTATAGCCCATGTTTTTTGAAATTTTGAAAAAAAAGTTAGCCTCGTTTCTCATCATTTTGGACCGTGGGCTATAGCCCATATCGTACGGCATACTATGGCACGCCGTTTTTCATCATTTTTGAGGATTTGAAAAAAATGAAAAATGAAAAAAACGGTGGGTTATAGCCCATGTTTTTTGAAATTTTGAAAAAACAAGTTAGCCTCGTTTCTCATCATTTTGGACCGTGGGCTATAGCCCATATCGTACGGCATACTATGGCACGCCGTTTTTCATCATTTTTGAGGATTTGAAAAAAATGAAAAATGAAAAAACGGTGGGTTATAGCCCATGTTTTTTGAAATTTTGAAAAAAAAAGTTAGCCTCGTTTCTCATCATTTTGGACCGTGGGCTATAGCCCATATCGTACGGCATACTATGGCACGCCGTTTTTCATCATTTTTGAGGATTTGAAAAAAATGAAAAATGAAAAAAACGGTGGGTTATAGCCCATGTTTTTTGAAATTTTGAAAAAAAAAGTTAGCCTCGTTTCTCATCATTTTGGACCGTGGGCTATAGCCCATATCGTACGGCATACTATGGCACGCCGTTTTTCATCATTTTTGAGGATTTGAAAAAAATGAAAAATGAAAAAAACGGTGGGTTATAGCCCATGTTTTTTGAAATTTTGAAAAAAAAGTTAGCCTCGTTTCTCATCATTTTGGACCGTGGGCTATAGCCCATATCGTACGGCATACTATGGCACGCCGTTTTTCATCATTTTGAGGATTTGAAAAAAATGAAAAATGAAAAAAACGGTGGGTTATAGCCCATGTTTTTTGAAATTTTGAAAAAAAAGTTAGCCTCGTTTCTCATCATTTTGGACCGTGGGCTATAGCCCATATCGTACGGCATACTATGGCACGCCGTTTTTCATCATTTTTGAGGATTTGAAAAAAATGAAAAATGAAAAAAACGGTGGGTTATAGCCCATGTTTTTTGAAATTTTGAAAAAAAAAGTTAGCCTCGTTTCTCATCATTTTGGACCGTGGGCTATAGCCCATATCGTACGGCATACTATGGCACGCCGTTTTTCATCATTTTTGAGGATTTGAAAAAAATGAAAAATGAAAAAAACGGTGGGTTATAGCCCATGTTTTTTGAAATTTTGAAAAAAAAAAGTTAGCCTCGTTTCTCATCATTTTGGACCGTGGGCTATAGCCCATATCGTACGGCATACTATGGCACGCCGTTTTTCATCATTTTTGAGGATTTGAAAAAAATGAAAAATGAAAAAAACGGTGGGTTATAGCCCATGTTTTTTGAAATTTTGAAAAAAAAGTTAGCCTCGTTTCTCATCATTTTGGACCGTGGGCTATAGCCCATATCGTACGGCATACTATGGCACGCCGTTTTTCATCATTTTTGAGGATTTGAAAAAAATGAAAAATGAAAAAGACGGTGGGTTATAGCCCATGTTTTTTGAAATTTTGAAAAAAAAAGTTAAGCCTCGTTTCTCATCATTTTGGACCGTGGGCTATAGCCCATATCGTACGGCATACTATGGCACGCCGTTTTTCATCATTTTTGAGGATTTGAAAAAAATGAAAAATGAAAAAAACGGTGGGTTATAGCCCATGTTTTTTGAAATTTTGAAAAAAAAAGTTAGCCTCGTTTCTCATCATTTTGGACCGTGGGCTATAGCCCATATCGTACGGCATACTATGGCACGCCGTTTTTCATCATTTTTGAGGATTTGAAAAAAATGAAAAATGAAAAAACGGTGGGTTATAGCCCATGTTTTTTGAAATTTTGAAAAAAAAAGTTAGCCTCGTTTCTCATCATTTTGGACCGTGGGCTATAGCCCATATCGTACGGCATACTATGGCACGCCGTTTTTCATCATTTTTGAGGATTTGAAAAAAATTAAAAATTAAAAAAAACGGTGGGTTATAGCCCATGTTTTTTGAAATTTTGAAAAAAAAGTTAGCCTCGTTTCTCATCATTTTGGACCGTGGGCTATAGCCCATATCGTACGGCATACTATGGCACGCCGTTTTTCATCATTTTTGAGGATTTGAAAAAAATGAAAAATGAAAAAAACGGTGGGTTATAGCCCATGTTTTTTGAAATTTTGAAAAAAAAAGTTAGCCTCGTTTCTCATCATTTTGGACCGTGGGCTATAGCCCATATCGTACGGCATACTATGGCACGCCGTTTTTCATCATTTTTGAGGATTTGAAAAAAATTAAAAATTAAAAAAAACGGTGGGTTATAGCCCATGTTTTTTGAAATTTTGAAAAAAAAAGTTAGCCTCGTTTCTCATCATTTTGGACCGTGGGCTATAGCCCATATCGTACGGCATACTATGGCACGCCGTTTTTCATCATTTTTGAGGATTTGAAAAAAATGAAAAATGAAAAAAACGGTGGGTTATAGCCCATGTTTTTTGAAATTTTGAAAAAAAAAGTTAGCCTCGTTTCTCATCATTTTGGACCGTGGGCTATAGCCCATATCGTACGGCATACTATGGCACGCCGTTTTTCATCATTTTTGAGGATTTGAAAAAAATGAAAAATGAAAAAAACGGTGGGTTATAGCCCATGTTTTTTGAAATTTTGAAAAAAAAAGTTAGCCTCGTTTCTCATCATTTTGGACCGTGGGCTATAGCCCATAATATCGTACGGCATACTATGGCACGCCGTTTTTCATCATTTTTGAGGATTTGAAAAAAATGAAAAATGAAAAAAACGGTGGGTTATAGCCCATGTTTTTTGAAATTAAAAAAAAAAGTTAGCCTCGTTTCTCATCATTTTGGACCGTGGGCTATAGCCCATATCGTACGGCATACTATGGCACGCCGTTTTTCATCATTTTTGAGGATTTGAAAAAAATGAAAAATGAAAAAAACGGTGGGTTATAGCCCATGTTTTTTGAAATTTTGAAAAAAAAAGTTAGCCTCGTTTCTCATCATTTTGGACCGTGGGCTATAGCCCATATCGTACGGCATACTATGGCACGCGTTTTTCATCATTTTTGAGGATTTGAAAAAATTGAAAAATGAAAAAAACGGTGGGTTATAGCCCATGGTTTTTGAAATTTTGAAAAAAAAAGTTAGCCTCGTTTCTCATCATTTTGGACCGTGGGCTATAGCCCATATCGTACGGCATACTATGGCACGCCGTTTTTCATCATTTTTGAGGATTTGAAAAAAATGAAAAATGAAAAAAACGGTGGGTTATAGCCCATGGTTTTTGAAATTTTGAAAAAAAAAGTTAGCCTCGTTTCTCATCATTTTGGACCGTGGGCTATAGCCCATATCGTACGGCATACTATGGCACGCCGTTTTTCATCATTTTTGAGGATTTGAAAAAAATGAAAAATGAAAAAAACGGTGGGTTTTTTTTGAAATTTTGAAAAAAAAAGTTAGCCTCGTTTCTCATCATTTTGGACCGTGGGCTATAGCCCATATCGTACGGCATACTATGGCACGCCGTTTTTCATCATTTTTGAGGATTTGAAAAAAATGAAAAATGAAAAAAACGGTGGGTTATAGCCCATGTTTTTTGAAATTTTGAAAAAAAAAGTTAGCCTCGTTTCTCATCATTTTGGACCGTGGGCTATAGCCCATATCGTACGGCATACTATGGCACGCCGTTTTTCATCATTTTTGAGGATTTGAAAAAAATGAAAAATGAAAAAAACGGTGGGTTATAGCCCATGTTTTTTGAAATTTTGAAAAAAAAAGTTAGCCTCGTTTCTCATCATTTTGGACCGTGGGCTATAGCCCATATCGTACGGCATACTATGGCACGCGTTTTTCATCATTTTTGAGGATTTGAAAAAATTGAAAAATGAAAAAAACGGTGGGTTATAGCCCATGGTTTTTGAAATTTTGAAAAAAAAAGTTAGCCTCGTTTCTCATCATTTTGGACCGTGGGCTATAGCCCATATCGTACGGCATACTATGGCACGCCGTTTTTGATCATTTTTGAGGATTTGAAAAAAATGAAAAATGAAAAAAGCGGTGGGTTATAGCCCATGTTTTTTGAAATTTTGAAAAAAAAAGTTAGCCTCGTTTCTCATCATTTTGGACCGTGGGCTATAGCCCATATCGTACGGCATACTATGGCACGCCGTTTTTCATCATTTTTGAGGATTTGAAAAAAATGAAAAATGAAAAAAACGGTGGGTTATAGCCCATGTTTTTTGAAATTTTGAAAAAAAAAGTTAGCCTCGTTTCTCATCATTTTGGACCGTGGGCTATAGCCCATATCGTACGGCATACTATGGCACGCCGTTTTTCATCATTTTTGAGGATTTGAAAAAAATGAAAAATGAAAAAAACGGTGGGTTATAGCCCATGTTTTTTGAAATTTTGGAAAAAAAAAGTTAGCCTCGTTTCTCATCATTTTGGACCGTGGGCTATAGCCCATATCGTACGGCATACTATGGCACGCCGTTTTTCATCATTTTTGAGGATTTGAAAAAAATGAAAAATGAAAAAAACGGTGGGTTATAGCCCATGTTTTTTGAAATTTTGAAAAAAAAAGTTAGCCTCGTTTCTCATCATTTTGGACCGTGGGCTATAGCCCATATCGTACGGCATACTATGGCACGCCGTTTTTCATCATTTTTGAGGATTTGAAAAAAATGAAAAATGAAAAAAACGGTGGGTTATAGCCCATGTTTTTTGAAATTTTGGAAAAAAAAAGTTAGCCTCGTTTCTCATCATTTTGGACCGTGGGCTATAGCCCATATCGTACGGCATACTATGGCACGCCGTTTTTCATCATTTTTGAGGATTTGAAAAAAATGAAAAAAACGGTGGGTTATAGCCCATGTTTTTTGAAATTTTGAAAAAAAAAGTTAGCCTCGTTTCTCATCATTTTGGACCGTGGGCTATAGCCCATATCGTACGGCATACTATGGCACGCCGTTTTTCATCATTTTTGAGGATTTGAAAAAAATGAAAAAAACGGTGGGTTATAGCCCATGTTTTTTGAAATTTTGAAAAAAAAAGTTAGCCTCGTTTCTCATCATTTTGGACCGTGGGCTATAGCCCATATCGTACGGCATACTATGGCACGCCGTTTTTCATCATTTTTGAGGATTTGAAAAAAATGAAAAATGAAAAAAACGGTGGGTTATAGCCCATGTTTTTTGAAATTTTGAAAAAAAAAGTTAGCCTCGTTTCTCATCATTTTGGACCGTGGGCTATAGCCCATATCGTACGGCATACTATGGCACGCCGTTTTTCATCATTTTTGAGGATTTGAAAAAAATGAAAAAAACGGTGGGTTATAGCCCATGTTTTTTGAAATTTTGAAAAAAAAGGTTAGCCTCGTTTCTCATCATTTTGGACCGTGGGCTATAGCCCATATCGTACGGCATACTATGGCATTTTTTTCAAATCCTCAAAAATGATGAAAAACGGCGTGCCATAGTATGCCGTACGATATGGGCTATAGCCCACGGTCCAAAATGATGAGAAACGAGGCTAACTTTTTTTTTCAAAATTTCAAAAAACATGGGCTATAACCCACCGTTTTTTTCATTTTTCAATTTTTTTCAAATCCTCAAAAATGATGAAAAACGGCGTGCCATAGTATGCCGTACGATATGGGCTATAGCCCACGGTCCAAAATGATGAGAAACGAGGCTAACCTTTTTTTTCAAAATTTAAAAAAACATGGGCTATAACCCACCGTTTTTTTCATTTTTCATTTTTTTCAAATCCTCAAAAATGATGAAAAACGGCGTGCCATAGTATGCCGTACGATATGGGCTATAGCCCACGGTCCAAAATGATGAGAAAAGGGGCTAACTTTTTTTTCCAAAATTTCAAAAAACATGGGCTATAACCCACCGTTTTTTTCATTTTTCATTTTTTTCAAATCCTCAAAAATGATGAAAAACGGCGTGCCATAGTATGCCGTACGATATGGGCTATAGCCCACGGTCCAAAATGATGAGAAACGAGGCTAACTTTTTTTTCCAAAATTTCAAAAAACATGGGCTATAACCCACCGTTTTTTTCATTTTTCAATTTTTTTCAAATCCTCAAAAATGATGAAAAACGGCGTGCCATAGTATGCCGTACGATATGGGCTATAGCCCACGGTCCAAAATGATGAGAAACGAGGCTAACCTTTTTTTTCAAAATTTCAAAAAACATGGGCTATAACCCACCGTTTTTTTCATTTTTCATTTTTTTCAAATCCTCAAAAATGATGAAAAACGGCGTGCCATAGTATGCCGTACGATATGGGCTATAGCCCACGGTCCAAAATGATGAGAAACGAGGCTAACTTTTTTTTTCAAAATTTCAAAAAACATGGGCTATAACCCACCGTTTTTTTCATTTTTCATTTTTTTCAAATCCTCAAAAATGATGAAAAACGGCGTGCCATAGTATGCCGTACCATATGGGCTATAGCCCACGGTCCAAAATGATGAGAAACGAGTCTAACTTTTTTTTTCAAAATTTCAAAAAACATGGGCTATAACCCACCGTTTTTTTCATTTTTCATTTTTTTCAAATCCTCAAAAATGATGAAAAACGGCGTGCCATAGTATGCCGTACGATATGGGCTATAGCCCACGGTCCAAAATGATGAGAAACGAGGCTAACTTTTTTTTTCAAAATTTCAAAAAACATGGGCTATAACCCACCGTTTTTTTCATTTTTTTCAAATCCTCAAAAATGATGAAAAACGGCGTGCCATAGTATGCCGTACGATATGGGCTATAGCCCACGGTCCAAAATGATGAGAAACGAGGCTAACTTTTTTTTTCAAAATTTCAAAAAACATGGGCTATAACCCACCGTTTTTTTCATTTTTTTCAAATCAAAAATGATGAAAAACGGCGTGCCATAGTATGCCGTACGATATGGGCTATAGCCCACGGTCCAAAATGATGAGAAACGAGGCTAACTTTTTTTTTCAAAATTTCAAAAAACATGGGCTATAACCCACCGTTTTTTTCATTTTTTTCAAATCATCAAAAATGATGAAAAACGGCGTGCCATAGTATGCCGTACGATATGGGCTATAGCCCACGGTCCAAAATGATGAGAAACGAGGCTAACTTTTTTTTTCAAAAATTCAAAAAACATGGGCTATAACCCACCGTTTTTTTCATTTTTCAATTTTTTCAAATCCTCAAAAATGATGAAAAACGGCGTGCCATAGTATGCCGTACGATATGGGCTATAGCCCACGGTCCAAAATGATGAGAAACGAGGCTAACCTTTTTTTTCAAAATTTCAAAAAACATGGGCTTTAACCCACCGTTTTTTTCATTTTTCATTTTTTTCAAATCCTCAAAAATGATGAAAAACGGCGTGCCATAGTATGCCGTACGATATGGGCTATAGCCCACGGTCCAAAATGATGAGAAACGAGGCTAACTTTTTTTTTCAAAATTTCAAAAAACATGGGCTATAACCCACCGTTTTTTTCATTTTTTTCAAATCCTCAAAAATGATGAAAAACGGCGTGCCATAGTATGCCGTACCATATGGGCTATAGCCCACGGTCCAAAATGATGAGAAACGAGTCTAACTTTTTTTTTCAAAATTTCAAAAAACATGGGCTATAACCCACCGTTTTTTTCATTTTTCATTTTTTTCAAATCCTCAAAAATGATGAAAAACGGCGTGCCATAGTATGCCGTATGATATGGGCTATAGCCCACGGTCCAAAATGATGAGAAACGAGGCTAACTTTTTTTTTCAAAATTTCAAAAAACATGGGCTATAACCCACCGTTTTTTTCATTTTTTTCAAATCCTCAAAAATGATGAAAAACGGCGTGCCATAGTATGCCGTACGATATGGGCTATAGCCCACGGTCCAAAATGATGAGAAACGAGGCTAACTTTTTTTTTCAAAATTTCAAAAAACATGGGCTATAACCCACCGTTTTTTTCATTTTTTTCAAATCAAAAATGATGAAAAACGGCGTGCCATAGTATGCCGTACGATATGGGCTATAGCCCACGGTCCAAAATGATGAGAAACGAGGCTAACTTTTTTTTCCAAAATTTCAAAAAACATGGGCTATAACCCACCGTTTTTTTCATTTTTTTCAAATCATCAAAAATGATGAAAAACGGCGTGCCATAGTATGCCGTACGATATGGGCTATAGCCCACGGTCCAAAATGATGAGAAACGAGGCTAACTTTTTTTTTCAAAATTTCAAAAAACATGGGCTATAACCCACCGTTTTTTTCATTTTTTTCAAATCCTCAAAAATGATGAAAAACGGCGTGCCATAGTATGCCGTACGATATGGGCTATAGCCCACGGTCCAAAATGATGAGAAACGAGGCTAACTTTTTTTTTCAAAATTTCAAAAAACATGGGCTATAACCCACCGTTTTTTTCATTTTTTTCAAATCAAAAATGATGAAAAACGGCGTGCCATAGTATGCCGTACGATATGGGCTATAGCCCACGGTCCAAAATGATGAGAAACGAGGCTAACTTTTTTTTTCAAAATTTCAAAAAACATGGGCTATAACCCACCGTTTTTTTCATTTTTTTCAAATCATCAAAAATGATGAAAAACGGCGTGCCATAGTATGCCGTACGATATGGGCTATAGCCCACGGTCCAAAATGATGAGAAACGAGGCTAACTTTTTTTTTCAAAAATTCAAAAAACATGGGCTATAACCCACCGTTTTTTTCATTTTTCAATTTTTTCAAATCCTCAAAAATGATGAAAAACGGCGTGCCATAGTATGCCGTACGATATGGGCTATAGCCCACGGTCCAAAATGATGAGAAACGAGGCTAACCTTTTTTTTCAAAATTTCAAAAAACATGGGCTATAACCCACCGTTTTTTTCATTTTTCATTTTTTTCAAATCCTCAAAAATGATGAAAAACGGCGTGCCATAGTATGCCGTACGATATGGGCTATAGCCCACGGTCCAAAATGATGAGAAACGAGGCTAACTTTTTTTTTCAAAATTTCAAAAAACATGGGCTATAACCCACCGTTTTTTTCATTTTTTTCAAATCCTCAAAAATGATGAAAAACGGCGTGCCATAGTATGCCGTACCATATGGGCTATAGCCCACGGTCCAAAATGATGAGAAACGAGTCTAACTTTTTTTTTCAAAATTTCAAAAAACATGGGCTATAACCCACCGTTTTTTTCATTTTTCATTTTTTTCAAATCCTCAAAAATGATGAAAAACGGCGTGCCATAGTATGCCGTATGATATGGGCTATAGCCCACGGTCCAAAATGATGAGAAACGAGGCTAACTTTTTTTTTCAAAATTTCAAAAAACATGGGCTATAACCCACCGTTTTTTTCATTTTTTTCAAATCCTCAAAAATGATGAAAAACGGCGTGCCATAGTATGCCGTACGATATGGGCTATAGCCCACGGTCCAAAATGATGAGAAACGAGGCTAACTTTTTTTTTCAAAATTTCAAAAAACATGGGCTATAACCCACCGTTTTTTTCATTTTTTTCAAATCAAAAATGATGAAAAACGGCGTGCCATAGTATGCCGTACGATATGGGCTATAGCCCACGGTCCAAAATGATGAGAAACGAGGCTAACTTTTTTTTCCAAAATTTCAAAAACATGGGCTATAACCCACCGTTTTTTTCATTTTTTTCAAATCATCAAAAATGATGAAAAACAGCGTGCCATAGTATGCCGTACGATATGGGCTATAGCCCACGGTCCAAAATGATGAGAAACGAGGCTAACTTTTTTTTTCAAAATTTCAAAAAACATGGGCTATAACCCACCGTTTTTTTCATTTTTTTCAAATCCTCAAAAATGATGAAAAACGGCGTGCCATAGTATGCCGTACGATATGGGCTATAGCCCACGGTCCAAAATGATGAGAAACGAGGCTAATTTTTTTTTCCAAAATTTCAAAAAACATGGGCTATAACCCACCGTTTTTTTCATTTTTCCATTTTTTTCAAATCCTCAAAAATGATGAAAAACGGCGTGCCATAGTATGCCGTACGATATGGGCTATAGCCCACGGTCCAAAATGATGAGAAACGAGGCTAACTTTTTTTTTCAAAATTTCAAAAAACATGGGCTATAACCCACCGTTTTTTTCATTTTTCATTTTTTTCAAATCCTCAAAAATGATGAAAAACGGCGTGCCATAGTATGCCGTACGATATGGGCTATAGCCCACGGTCCAAAATGATGAGAAACGAGGCTAACTTTTCTTTCCAAAATTTCAAAAAACATGGGCTATAACCCACCGTTTTTGTCAAATTGCGGAATTACGGAAATGGTAATTGCCGAAATTGCGGAAATGGAAATTCTGGAAATGGTAATTGCGGAAAAGGAAATTGCGGAAATTGCCCATATATGGGGACTAGGTTGGTGGAGGGTGTGTAGAGCCCAGGATCACATTAGATGATTGACACAGGGGTGAAAAATGAGTTACAAAATCGTGGGATAAAAAAATTTATATATTAAAAGAAAAAAATGTTTTGGCAACCTTTAGCTGCTCCAGCCACGTCCGGTATAACTTCTGGTCAGACGGTAAAGCTCCGTTGCTATAAATCGATTGCGCGATATAATGTAATTATAACTTATAACTATATAGCATGTCATGGGAAAAAAATAACATTTTTTATTTTCAATCAATAAATCAGTGTTGTTTTCGTTGACTAAAACTAAGACGGAAAATGTTCGTCGACTACCTATTTTCACTGACAAAAACAAATGGAAACTAAGCTACGATGACTAAAACTAAGACTAAATATATACTGACAATTTCGTCAACAAATAAAAACTAGACTAAAATGTTAGGAAGGGACTAGTGGACAAGAGATCCAGTATAAGTCATTTTACACTTGGTTGCATGCTGAAAATAGCCGATCTACAAGCTTGTGAGCTTGTAGATCGGCTATTTTCAGCAAGTGTAAAAACAGTCCTTACGACGGCATCAATGCCCCACCAAAATACATTTTAGTCGACTAAATCAACTGTAGATTTAGTCAAATCTACAGACAGGGATGATAATGTCTGAGTTGATCAAATAATGCCACACACATAAAATCAATGTCCGGTAAAAAGATTATAGTGACGTGAAACTTTTATTTTCCATATAAAATACATAAATAAAACATCTGCGGGTGGGCATCAAGAGCGTGTGCAAGACCACACACACACACACACACACACACACACACACACACACATTGTGTGTGTGTGTGTGACAGTCGGCAAACACAGACAAACAAACAAACAAACATACAGTTCACCCAACACAAATACAGTAGAAACAAACAAGAGGGTTGTGGTATAAGCAGCGCTTTTGTAAAATAAATGTAAATATAACTGAACTACCATTTACTTCTACATCATCAACTGGCGCTTATTGTGGACCAATCCCTGCAGACTCCACACAGTGAAGCTATATATCTCCCTGGCATCACTGACCTGGAATCAGTTTAACTTCACAATAACCATTATTATGTCATACAATTGAATGACCATCTGTGAAATCAGAGGAAAACCAGGAGGGTTGACTTTACATTTTGTCGAGACATGCTCCTTCGAACATCATGATGCACAAATTCTCCCATTGAGATTGTGTCCAGATTGGCTAAAACTCTCTGGTAAACATTTACTATCAAGGCTGTGGTAAGATAAGATACGGAGGAAGAATGTTGATAATGTGAACGAACGCCAGGCTGTGACTTTGACAAGAGAATACACCGTCGCCGACAGTTAACCAAGCTCTGCTGATTGCACGTTTAAAAGCGCTCTGTCCCTGAAGGTAACGCTATAGGCTCTGTACCTAAACTCTGCAAAAAATGTCATGTCATCATTTCCGCTCTCTGAGTCAGGAGGACCACTTAAAACAAGTAAAGACTGGTTTTGGTTGATGGACTCGACTATACCACGGTACTTCCATTTGGGCCAATTCTGTCAGGGCCATTTCAACCATTCATTAGGTGGTTCTTGAGTCTAGTGCTAGCTACACGAAGCACCGCTGAGTTTTGATCCTATAGCTTGCTAATCAGGGACTATAGTTTAAAGGCCATGTAACCATGAAACAAGAAAAAACTGCCGCACATTATGGTCATGGGACCATAATGTGATTTCTCTGGGTATTTTCCTCTTTTCCAGACATGAACATGGCCAGAGTTTGGTTATAAACGTGCCCAACTGAGGAGATGAGAAGAGACTGACCATATAGACCTGCTATTTGACTGAAGGCCCTCCAGCGTAAGCCACACGCAAAAAAACACCATCTCATGACCACGTAAAAAAAAAAAAACGGACCTAAAAATATAGAAACAGACAGAAAAAAAGGGGAAAAAAAACAACGAATGATGCCACTGCCCGTGTTCCGGCTCTCAGTTATGTAGACAAATGAACGATCAAAACATTTTGAACCCGTTTTTAAAAGGGGCCCACCTTAGGGTGACAACGTGCACGTTAATTAACCCATTCTGACCCGAGATCAGATTCATACGAGGTTTCCACTATAGGACACACACTGGTCTGATTAACCCATTCTGACCCGAGATCAGATTCTAAAAAAAACGTCAGTCGTTATTCGATTGTTCAAAAAATAGCAGACCTACAAGCTCATAGCGCGCCACTCGGTGGCGCGCTATGAGCTTGTAGATCTGCTATTTTTCAATAGCTATAAAGCATAACATGATGCTATAACACCAAAATGGGTTCCCGTTCAGAATGGGTTAAAGTGGCGCCGCAAAGTCAAAGTAGTAGCGAAGACGTCGGCCATGGTGGTGCCCGCCCGCCCGCCGACCCCATGGGAGACGACGTCTTGGCCTGTGCGATATGACGGTGTCCTCGTGCCAGAGTCATGTGACAGGAGGAGCCGTGGTTCCCACGTCGAGAGGACCCCCAAATTGACACTAATTAGCCCCGCGGACCCCCCCCCCCCCCATATGAAAAGATATGCCAGCCAGGGACCCCCATAAGAGGAGATTTGTACGGCTCTATAGCAGTGATTCTCAAGCTTTTTAACCCATTCTGACCCGAGATCAGATTAAAAAAAAAAAAAAAATGTCTTGTACATCCTGACAGTTTTCTGAGAAAAGCATATGTTTACTCTATGTCAGTCGTTCTTCGATTTTTCTAAAAAAAATAGCAGACCTACAAGCTCGTAGCGCGCCACCGAGTGGTCGCGCTACGAGCTTGTAGATCTGCTATTTTTTAAATAGCTAAAGCATAACGTAAATGGACCACCCAGTGTGTCACGCATTAGGCATTCCCATTTAATGGCATTTCCATCTCTGGGACGCGCAATTTTATATTGTAAAAAATCTACGTTAATTTAACTCTGAGAGTGTGCAAATGTAACCATAGCGGGTCCATTTGGTTCCATTTGTACACTCTCAGAGTTACTGACAACAGGTCCATTTAGCTGGGAACCCCCTGGGGGTCCCCGGACCCCCACTTTCACTGACATAGAAGGATATGTTAGCTGGGGAACGGGGGGGGGGGGGGGGGGCAGAGAAACTCTTCACAAAACATCTGTACACCTTAAAGAGTTATCGCCAAAAGATACTTTTCATTCCATAATGATGATGATAATCACGCCTGCTGCTGCTGAAGAAATGCTCAAAGCAAAGACCTCTGGTCCCTCGCTCAGGAAATTATTCTAAAAGTCACCATCTTGCCCCAAAAGCCACAGCTATATGACGACGTGATGATCCATTATTACACCTTACAGAAGCAGGTGAAGATGCCAAAGAAAGAGACCCAAAAGGAAAAAAATAATTCCCCCAAATGGGACCTTACTGTAGATTGCTGTATTGGAGAAGTAGACACTCAACCCCAAAGCCATGATGCACTAAAAAGAAAATGTAAGTTCCTGGACATTTCCCAACTTCCATTCTCACTTTGTCTGGACAATTATTACCTTACACGTAGAAATGTTCTGCTCGTTTTGCCGGGGTTTTTTAGCTAAAGAGCCAAATGCCTTCCAATGTAAGCACACAGACAGCCGAGTCTATAAAACAACGTCTCAGACGTAAACAGAGAGAGAGAAAGAGACAGTAAACAGAGGTGGAGTACATCAGGTAAAGCTGGGATAAAAAGGCATAGAAAGCTTTCACTGGTCAAAAATAACTACATGGCAGCGGATATGTTGGTTTGCGTTTTCATCCGTGTATGAATGAGGATAACCGACCACTTTCTCGGTATGTTGCCGTGTTCACATGGGCAGATGCAAAAAAGATACAAAGATGCCAAGCTATACATACGCACAGCGATATTTGTAGCTTTGTATCCGACGTTTTAAGCCAGTTCGACTCATGTGTGTAGCTGTGTAGCTTTGTAGCTTTTGTAAGCAGCTACAAACGGCGGATGCATCTTCATGTCGCTGGCTTCCATTGAAAATGAATGGTGGACTGTATATTTTTGCATCTACTCGTGTGAACATGGCATGAGAAATGTGTCAAAAGTGTGTACATGTTATGGGAGGGCGCATGTATTTGTGTGTGTGTGCGTGTGTGTGTCTGTCTAATTGTGTGCGTGTGTGTGTGTGCGTGTGTGTGTCTAATTGTGTGTGTGTGTGTGTGTGTGTGTGTGTGTGTGTGTGTGTGTGTGTGCATGTGTGTGTCTGTCTAATTGTGTGTGTGTGTGTGTGTGTGTGTCTATGCGAGCGGGGTTTTGAAGGCTCCCCAGGCGTGGAAGCAGCGCGTGAAGCAGTGAGGCTCGTTCCCCTTCCTGACCAGTCGAAGCTTCCTGGGGTGTTCCGAGTCTTTAGAGCGCATGTGTTGGATGTACACCTGGGAGAAGGGAGGAGAGTACGGCACACAGTATTTACAACACAGTAGACTCTACTGTACACCTGGGAGAAGGGAGGAGAGTACAGTACACAGTGTTTACAATACAGTAGACTCTACGGTACACCTGGGAGAAGGGAGGAGAGAACACAGTGTTTACAATACAGTAGACTCTACTGTACACCTGGGAGAAGGGAGGAGAGAACACACAGTATTTACAATACAGTAGACTCTACTGTACACCTGGGAGAAGGGAGGAGAGTACAGTAAACAGTATTTACAATACAATAGACCAGGGGTGCCCATTACGTCGATCGCGGTCGACCAGTCGATCGCAAGCGCTGCGCAAGTAGACCGCTTGGCCCAGACATGAAATAAAATTAATTAATCCTCGCGTTGCCTCTGGCAGGCGGCGGCGGCTTTAAAACCCCCCACAATGCAGTGCCTTGTTTTCAAGTGTGGGGAACATCGGGTCTGTTCTGTTGTTAAACAAACAAATTAAAAGGATATCTATCCATCATTGTTCATATAGGAAGATGCGCGCGGCAAAGAAGCCTAAAACAAATCACTTCCATGCAGAGTGGGAAGAAGATTATTTTTTCACGATGTCACATTCCAAGTCCAACTGCGTTTGCCTTTACTCGAGCCCATCGCTACATTCATGTGCTTCCCATTCAGAAGCTGATGTTGATTCCATTGCCTCGAAAATAGCAACACTTTTTAACATGAACTCTTCTGCGTTGGAGAATGAGATCATGGCACTGCAGGCTGACATACAGTTAAAGTTGCGCGCCCGCGATGGAGAGTTTTGGAACTTACTCGTGAAGGAAAAGTATCCAAACATCAGGACTTGTGCAGCCTCGCTCACAGCGTTATTTGGCTCCACATATTTATGTGAATCAGCGTTTTCCCACATGAAGATAATTAAGTCCAAATATCGTTCCACGTTGACGGACGATCATTTGGAGGCCTGTTTAAGACTAGCTGTCAGCAGTGACTGTCCGGATTACGCAGCGCTGACGGACTCCATTCAGTGCAAGGCTGAAAGCAGTCATCTGATTAAAGGGATAGTTCAGATTTCTTTAACTTAAATTGTATGAAATACTTTCCATTAATATAGTGGTTGCAACTGTAGGCCTATTGATTGATTGCCAGAGTCCTGTGGTAGGAGTTCTGCTCTGGTTGAGTTGAATGCATTATTCCTTCATGTGATTGTGTATGCTTTTTATGTGTGATACTTTTAACATTTTATGAGCAATATGTTATTACAAATTGAAATTGATTGACGTTATTACAAAGAGTAACTTTAACAAAATAAAGGTGGTAAATAAATAGATTTGATTGATTGAAACAGTCCTAATGCCTTAATGTTATTTATTTTGAGTATTTTAAGCAATGGGATAATATTATTTTGGTTGGTAGATCACCTTGAGCTGGCAATTTTAAAAGTAGACCTCAAGTCAAAAAAGTGTGGGCACCCCTGCAGTAGACTCTACTGTACACCTGGGAGAAGGGAGGAGAGTACAGTACACAGTATTTACAACACAGTAGACTCTACTGGGAGGGGAGGAGAGAACACACACAGTCACACGGTGACAGTATTTACAACACAGTAGAGCAGGGCTGGGCAACTGGCGGCCCGGGGGCCACATGCGGCCCCCACCTTCACATAATGCGGCCCGCATGTTAATATCAGGATACCGATAGTAGTACTAGTATTGATTTCAGCTGTTTACAATTCCAAACCCCGCTTTTAATTACTTCATGACTAGTATTAAATGACTAGTACTACTTAATGACTAGTATTAACACATTTTGTACATAATACGTCCTGAAACGTCATAAGGATTGGAACCGAGAGGTGCCTTAGACGTCTGTGGACGTCCTAGCGACGTCCAAACGACGCGGGGCGAGATGATAATATTCAGAATTATTCTTTTTTTTTTTTTTGGCATTTCGCTTTTCGCTTGCCGTATGCTAACGCTCTGTGCAACTATTAGCTTGTCATTGACTCCCATGTTAGCGCGGCGGAAAGAATGACTCGTATCTCCTGATCCAGGGCGCTCTCCGTGGTGATGAACGGATCGATATGCTGGCGCTGCGTTTCTGCTCCTCATCCGTCTCTCCCGCAAAATATGAACGCTTTTTGGAGCGTATATAAATATATTAACATGATCGGAGATTGTGAGGTCACTTTGTCAGTCAACTTTTTTAAGAAAGTATTTCCGGTTCATGGCTTTCAAAATAGAAGCGATCACTACTCTGGCGATTACTCTGGCGCAAGCAGCGCCTTTATTTTGATGCAGTTCCGGTACTAAATGTGTTCAAATGTTATTGTCTTATTGTGTCCAATGTAGTTATGTTAACAGTTCATATAAAGTTAACATAACTATAACTAAATGCATTTGAACATTCAATAAAAAGGTTACTTTTCAGGGTTCCAATTAAAAAAATAGCAAAAGATTATTCATGTTTTCAATTCAAATATAGAAAAAATAGCCGATTGCGACGCGTTTTGAGCTTGTAGATCTAGGCTACTTTTGCTACGACAGTAACATGCACTGTGGCCCCTTCTGGAGTGAGTGTGGAGATATATTGGCCCTCGCCATCGTCAAAGTTGCCCACCGTTGCAGTAGAGGGATACACACACACACACACACACACACACACACACGCCTACCTGGCAGGCTTTGAGACTGAGTTTGATTTCCACCTGGCTGGTCTGAGTTCCCACCCACATGTAGACCTGTGTGAGAATGATTTACAAACAGTGTGAGAACTACAGATTCTTTAAACAGTGTGAATGTGAGAACTACAGATTATTTAAACAGTGTGAGAACTACAGATTCTTTAAACAGTGTGAGAACTACAGATTCTTTAAACAGTGTGAGAACTACAGATTCTTTAAACAGTGTGAGAACTACAGATTCTTAAAAAAAAAAAAATCTGTCTCAGGTCTTAATAGGTTCAAAAAAGAAGAAAAAATACGTTTTTGTTATACGTATGCATTTAAAAAATATATATTCATGTTATATTATCATTAAAACCATGGTTTTAATGCCAATTATTTGGGGGCCCACGGGCTGAGCAGCACACACGGTAATAATACATCATTGGTACGGTAACACACGGTAATAATACATCATTACACGGTAATAATATACACGGTAATAATACATCATTACACGGTAATAATACATCATTACACGGTAATAATACATCATTACACGGTAATAATACATCATTGGTACGGTAACACACGGTAATAATACATCATTAAACGGTAATAATACATCATTGGTACGGTAACACACGGTAATAATACATCATTACACGGTAATAATACATTACACGGTAATAATACATCATTACACGGTAATAATACATCATTACACGGTAATAATACATCATTACACGGTAATAATACGTCATTACACGGTAATAATACGTCATTACACGGTAATAATACGTCATTACACGGTAATAATACGTCATTACACGGTAATAATACATTACACGGTAATAATACATCATTACACAGTAATAATACATCATTACACGGTAATAATACATCATTAAACGGTAATAATACATCATTGGTACGGTAACACACGGTAATAATACATCATTACACGGTAATAATACGTCATTACACGATAATAATACGTCATTACACGGTAATAATACGTCATTACACGGTAATAATACATCATTACACGGTAATAATACATCATTACACGGTAATAATACATCATTAAACGGTAATAATACATCATTGGTACGGTACCTCCTTGCCGTTGTCCAGCAGCATGATGTCATCGTCAGCCAGGTCATCCTGGCAGAAGTCTGAACACTTCTCTGACACAGAGAAATAACCCTTCTCATTGGAGCACCTGACATTAGAGAGAGAGAGAGACCTTTAGTAATAACCCTTCTCATTGGAACACCTGACACAGAGAGAGAATGAATTGCATTTTTTTGAATTGCATTTTTACAGCGCTTTTCCAAGTGCTCAAAGCGCTTCACAACGGTCCATTCATTCATACATTGGGAGGTGAAGTGGACGAACAGTCGACGCCAGCGTCCTCACTTCCCACATTCACACACCGACGGTGGCGAGCTCACACCGACCGACTCATTGGAGGCAGTGTGGGGTTCAGTGTCTTGCCCAAGGACACTTCCACATGTGGACAGGAGGAGGAGGAGCCGGGATTCGAACCGCCGACCCCAGGGATCATTGGACGACCTGTTCTACCTCCTGAGCCACAGCCGCCATTGAAATAACAGAGAGAGAAACCTGACAGCCAGCCTATTTATCTCTATGGAGTTAGCTTCATTCCGGTAGAATTTGAGCTTGTATTCTAGCTGGATGCAGACTTCAAGGGGGTTATTTATGACAGGCTGCACCGAGAGTTGATCTATTTATTAATTTCAATTAAAAAAAGAAAAAGCCCCAAAGGTGGTCGATGTGGCTGTGAACGGTACTGAAACCATTAGCCCCTATAGAGCGTCGCAGTCCCTCCCCCTTTCAGAACGACGAGTGGCCCAGGAAATGATTCTCCATTCATTTTCTCCATAGGCTTTTCCTAAAGTATTTATTTGAAGACGGTTACGCCGCGGACAAAGCCAACTCGGATCGTGACAAATCATGACAACAAACACAATATTTTGTGCCGATCAAATAATTTGAAAGAAGAAAATAAAAGGCAGGATATACAACACTATTTGTCTTGTTTTTCTTCTTACTAATCGTCGGTCTGAAAGGGGGCGGGACTGCGACGCTCTATAGGCGTCGATGTCTGTCAAACAGTTAATTGTATGGTGGCATGCGGCAACAATAGCAGCTCTACAAGCCCACAACGTGTCGCAATGCCATGCATCGTGAACTTGACGATCTTGCCGTTTCACAAAACTTCCCAAACAGTCACTACGACCACAAATGTCCAAAGAAACTATCTAGCCTAGCCACCGAGTTTGCTAGCGCTCTGGGGAGAACAGAGCGGCTGAATTCGTTGTTTTGATTATAGGTGGTGAACGGTGCTGGTTTAACCCACGGCTAGAAGGCTGTTTCAACCAATCAGATTGCTTCCTCGAAACGACCTGTGGTAGAATACTCTATAATATATACACACAGACTACATCTATTTTTACATATTGTACCATGTAGATCAGTCACGTACTATGCACTTTCTTTCTTTTAACCCATTCTGAACGGGAACCCATTTTGGTGTTAGCATCATGTCATGCTTTAGCTATTGGAAAATAGCAGACCTACAAGCTCGTAGCGCGCCACTCTATTTTTGAAAAATCGAAGAACGACTGTGACATTTTTAGAATCTGATCTCAGGTCAGAATGGGTTAATCAGACCAGTGTGTGTCCAGTGGAAACCTCGTATGAATCTGATCTCAGGTCAGAATGGGTTAACTGCAATGATGAGCTGCTGCACAAACCCAGAATTCCACCCATGTTGCTTGTTGTAATGTGACGTGACAATAAAGTTTGATTCTGATTCTGAGACAGAAAAGGCACCACATCGTGCGGTCGTTACATCGTGCGGTCGGAGCGCGTCTCACCTGAAGAGACGAGCGTATTTCATGTAGTCGGCGTCCTCGTCGTACGGCTTCTGGGAACCAATCCCCACCCAGAAGAAGTTCTCTGGCTCCTCCCCCTCGTTAATTACCTATAGGAGACGGGCGGATGGGAGACCCTGTTATGTTAAGAAGTGCACGGCGCGACAAACAAACGGACACAGCCCAACGATACAAAGATCTGGCCTTCTGAGTGGCGGCTGTGCAGAGTTAAACTCTGGAACAGACAGTCTGCCCAGTCTGTGCAGAGTTAAACTCTGGAACAGTCTGCCCAGTCTGTGCAGAGTTAAACTCTGGAACAGTCTGCCCAGTCTGTGCAGAGTTAAACTCTGGAACAGTCTGTGCAGAGTTAAACTCTGGAACAGACAGTCTGCCCAGTCTGTGCAGAGTTAAACTCTGGAACAGACAGTCTGCCCAGTCTGTGCAGAGTTAAACTCTGGAACAGTCTGCCCAGTCTGTGCAGAGTTAAACTCTGGAACAGACAGTCTGCCCAGTCTGTGCAGAGTTAAACTCCGGAACAGACAGTCTGCCCAGTCTGTGCAGAGTTAAACTCTGGAACAGTCTGCCCAGTCTGTGCAGAGTTAAACTCCGGAACAGACAGTCTGCCCAGTCTGTGCAGAGTTAAACTCTGGAACAGACAGTCTGCCCAGTCTGTGCAGAGTTAAACTCTGGAACAGACAGTCTGCCCAGTCTGTGCAGAGTTAAACTCTGGAACAGACAGTCTGCCCAGTCTGTGCAGAGTTAAACTCTGGAACAGTCTGCCCAGTCTGTGCAGAGTTAAACTCTGGAACAGTCTGC
The DNA here is from genome assembly GCF_963924005.1 of Protomyctophum bolini. Taxonomy (NCBI): domain Eukaryota; kingdom Metazoa; phylum Chordata; class Actinopteri; order Myctophiformes; family Myctophidae; genus Protomyctophum; species Protomyctophum bolini. The sequence goes on along the minus strand of NW_027665352.1, from coordinate 78,285 downwards.
CCAGTCTGTGCAGAGTTAAACTCTGGAACAGACAGTCTGCCCAGTCTGTGCAGAGTTAAACTCTGGAACAGTCTGCCCAGTCTGTGCAGAGTTAAACTCCGGAACAGACAGTCTGCCCAGTCTGTGCAGAGTTAAACTCTGGAACAGTCTGCCCAGTCTGTGCAGAGTTAAACTCCGGAACAGACAGTCTGCCCAGTCTGTGCAGAGTTAAACTCCGGAACAGACAGTCTGCCCAGTCTGTGCAGAGTTAAACTCTGGAACAGACAGTCTGCCCAGTCTGTGCAGAGTTAAACTCTGGAACAGACAGTCTGCCCAGTCTGTGCAGAGTTAAACTCTGGAACAGTCTGCCCAGTCTGTGCAGAGTTAAACTCTGGAACAGTCTGCCCAGTCTGTGCAGAGTTAAACTCTGGAACAGTCTGCCCAGTCTGTGCAGAGTTAAACTCTGGAACAGTCTGCCCAGTCTGTGCAGAGTTAAACTCTGGAACAGTCTGCCCAGTCTGTGCAGAGTTAAACTCTGGAACAGTCTGCCCAGTCTGTGCAGAGTTAAACTCTGGAACAGTCTGCCCAGTCTGTGCAGACTGCAGAGTTAAACTCTGGAACAGTCTGCCCTTAAGGATTAGGTCCGCTCGCTCCTTGGGAGCTTTCAAGTCCTCTCTTAAAGGAGAATTCCATGCTAGAAGGCTTTCTTACCTTTCTTTGTAGTTGTTACGTCCCCACCAAAGAGGTCCAGGTGTTATTTTGTGCAAAAACTCCTTATTGGCTGTTTCCCCTACCATAAGCCCTCAATGAATTGCATTGCATTGAATGGGAATTGAATGGGGCTATGGGGTGTTATGCTAGTTCGCTTATTTCCATCGAAAGAAGTAGTAAAGTGGGATATTATTTACATTATGAAGAGAGGATATATACAAAGAAATTATCATTTTGAGCAATGGAAATAAGCAAATTAGCACAACACCCCATAGCCCCATTCAATTTCCATTCAATTCAATGCAATTCATTTAGGGCTTATGGTAGGGGAAATGGCCAATAAGGAGCTTTTGCACAAAATAACACCTGGACCTCTTTGGTGGGGACGTAACGACTACAAAGAAAGGTAAGAAAGCCTTTTAGTGTGGAATTCTCCTTTCAAACCCATTTTTCTCCATGGCTTTTGATTAGATTCTTGATTTTAATTTTTGCTTTTGCTCTATTGTACTGCATACAACTGTGTATTTTGTTGCTCTCTTGTTTGTGTGGTTTTACCATATGCTATTTTTTGTCTTGGGTTTATTTTTATTTTTACAGCACTTTGGTTGACCTTTGGTCTTTGTAAATGTGCTCTAAAAATAAATAAAGCTTGATATATTATTGGTATTACTTAATAGCTACAATAACGGGATTCCAAATGGACCCAAACAAGCTTGTTAACTAGTCAATGATGGTCATTGAACACCGTTTAAAATCTTTCATACTGTAACGGTAGGCTACTCAAACTGAAATTGTATTCATGGTTGCGATGTTATATTTATTAATCACTTTATATTTAGTTGTATTTTTATTTTCTTTAACTGTTTTTCTTACAGTCTTGTATCTAGCCTGAGCTAACGTGCTATAGGTTTCTGGTCTAGAGGGGCGGGTCGCGGCTGAGATTTGCGCAACGCCCTGATTGGATCTCATCGATCTGTCCGTCACCCCCGGCCCCTCCTCTCTCCCCCCTAGTGCAGCGCTACGTCACATCATTTGGCGCGACGCCCACCCGGAAGCGTTGACTCCCACTTTTAGACCAGAGCGGCCAATGCGTTCCTCCAGGCTTTACATTTTTGCACCCAACAAAAATGAAAGCCTGGTACCGAGGCTAACGGGGATCCGAATAAACACGCACCTGTTTGCTGTACGTGTCGTCAAACAGCTTGTTCATGATGTCCTCCGCCAGCTTGGCTTCGTCGGGGTCGGCCGCGCGTCCCACCCACGTGTAGACGATGCCCTGGTTGTCCGTGCTCTCAAAGGGGACCTGAGAGACACACACACACACACACACACACACACGGATTGCATATCAATATGCTGCTGACTGCCGCTGAATGTAAATTAGCCCATTTTGGGGGCGGGAACCCCTTTTTGGTGTTAGCATTATGTTATGCTTTTAGCTATTGAAAAATAGCAGATCTACAAGCTCATAGCGCGCCACCGAGTGGCGCGCTATGAGCTTGTAGGTCTGCTATTTTTTGGGGAAAAAAGAACGACTGACATAGAAACATAGGCTTTTTCAGAAAACTGTCAGGATGTTAGAAGACATTTTTTAGAATCTTATCTCAGGTCAGAATGGGTTAGCCAGGGGACACTGGACAGGGTGAGGTGGCTCTTTATGAAAACTAAAAGTACAGTACAAGTTACAACACCGTGTTTGAAAGACGACGTCCTTCTAATCTCAAGCCGTTTCACCTTCGGCCGCGATTCCACGATTCAAAAGAAGACTCACCTTGAGAATATAGCAGAACTCTGAATTGAGATGACTGGAGTCTGTTCCGATCTGGATAGTCCTGAGACAGAGAACGAACAAAGTTAAACACGAGAATGGAGCCGAATATGCTAAGGGTGACCCTAGGGCTGTAGCACAAATGGCTCTAGAACAAATGGCTCTAGAACAAATGGCTCTAGAACAAATGGCTATAGAGCACCGAAGTCCTGACGTAACTCGCTCATCCCTTCGATTCCCCTGGTTCGCGGAAGTAATTTCTCTATGGAGAATAACATGGGGTGATCTTAATATCGTCTACTATAAGCGTTGTGGTCCAAAAATAAACATGCTGTCTCGGCGTTATTGTCTGGTAGGTGTCTCTGTATCGTTATATTGTCTGGGAGGTGTCTCTGTATCGTTATATTGTCAGGGAGGTGTCTCTGTATCGTTATATTGTCAGGGAGGTGTCTCTGTATCGTTATATTGTCAGGGAGGTGTCTCTGTATCGTTATATTGTCAGGGAGGTGTCTCTGTATCGTTATATTGTCAGGGAGGTGTCTCTGTATCGTTTGCAACAGTCAGTCACTCATATATGATACAGTCTGCTTCTAGCGAAAATATAACTAATTCAGCAGCAGTAACATTAGCGTTTTCTCTCAGTCAGTTGATTCTTCATATCCATATGAGTGAAGCCGCCGGGGTGACGTGTTTATTTTTCAAACACAGTTCTTATATGAGGCGATCTAAAATCGCCTCAATGGGGATTTCAATGCAACTAAACAAATGCATGAACCTGGGGACTGACGCCCTCTACTGGAAGTGACGTCAGACTTCGGTGCTCTATAGAACAAATGTGTGTGTGGGGTTGTCCCTGGTACCTGGTACATACCTGGTACCTGGTACCTGGTTACATGGTACCTGGTACATACCTGGTAAGGCTGTCACGATTCTCGATACGAATCGAAATTGAATCGAAATTGACGTTCGATTCAATGTATCGAAATGAGGCTCCGAATCGCGATGTTTTATGTTTTTACTTCCGCGAGCGGCCGGGCCATTCCGCCCATGCGAATGCATGGAGAAAAAAAAGAGACGAAAAGCCAGCTGTATCGGAGCCGTGCCACACACACACAGTCAGTCACACACACACACACACACACACACACACACAGAGAGAAAGAGAGAGAGAAGAGAGGAGTTGACAGAAGTGAGAGAACGAGACCGCTGTTGCGTTTCACATGGCCAGTGCTGTTGTAGACAGCGGCGACGACGATGATACACGGAAATAAGTGTGGAAAAGAAGACGAGTGCCGTATCCCAAAGGCAACACGTCAAATATGGGCCAGCATCTTAGCAGACATCACAACCCTAACCGCAAGCACGGGAGCAGCGCATGTCGGACCATCGCTTTTTCGCATCGCAGCGACGGTCCCCCCGCTGCGGAGCGGACCGTTGCCCCGTCGGCTAGAATGCTGTCGGAAAATAGTGTGCCTCCCAAAGACAACAACACAGCCAACTATATTCTAGATTCTTATAGAGAAAAGCTCTCAGCTAATTCGCCCCGTGCAAAACAATTAACGCACGGAGTTGCGGTCTGCATAGCTGCAGACATGCGAGCACTTTCAATGGTGGAAAACGCTGGCTTTCAATATTTAATGAGAGTTGCAGAACAGCAGAACCACGTTACAAAATGCCATGCAGGTCGCATATGACCACGCGTGTGTTGCCTGGCATGTATGATAAAGTGAGGGCACAAATCACTGAAGGGCTGAGCCATGCAGATCAAATTGCACTAACAACAGATGGGTCTATATACTATTTGTCTTTTTTTTTCTTTCTTTTACTTACTTAGAGCTTAACAAGAATGTTACAAGTCATCTCATCTTAAAGAAACATTAAAAAATTGTTAGGGCATGAAACCCAAAGTTGTTAAACCTTTTATTATTCTCATTCTGATTTGTTATTTATAGAAAAATAAATGTGACTTATTGGGAAACAAGTGTTTTTCTTTACAAACCAAGATATTGGCCTAAATTATAATGAATATAGCCCTCAATGCTGAAAAAGGAGGTTTTTAAAAAATTGATTGAAAAAATTGAATCAAACATCGAAGCAAATCGTGAGCTTCAAATCGAAAATTGAATGGAATCGTGGACTAGGCGAATCGTGATAGCGAATCGAACATCGAATCGAATCGTGAGCTGCAAATCGAAAATTGAATTGAATCGTGGACTAGGCGAATCGTGACAGCCCTAATACCTGGTACATACCTGGTACCTGGTACATACCTGGTACAGAGGGCACTGCCATTGGTGCGGATGTGGTAGAGAGAGGGCTGGGCGGAGTCCGTCTTCACTTTCCTCTTCCCTTTATGGACGATGAACTTCCTTTTGAAATGCGAGAGGAACTTCAGGTTCTCCTGCTGCTGCGTCATGCGCACCACCTAAACATGAACAATAAACAATAAACCTTTATTCATATATATTCATATATACGCACCACCTAAACATGAACAATAAACAATAAACCTTTATTCATATATATTCATATATGCGCACCACCTAAACATGAACATAAACAATAAACCTTTATTCATATATATTCATATATGCACACCACCTAAACATAATAAAACACAATAAACCTTTATTCATATATATGCACCACCTAAACATAGAACACAATAAGCCTTTTTCATATAATATGGTGTGTGTGTGTGTGTGTGTGTGTGTGTGTGCGTGTCAGACTGCCACAACAGCTGCGTTCGCTTCCCGCGTTAACTCGTGTCGTACTGGTTATTACCTCCAGTTTTCCGGGGAAGAGGCTCTCGAACTTCTTCTGCAGGGAGAAGGTGAAGGTGAGCCAGCCCATGTTGGAGGCCTGCCGACCCTGCCAGAAATACACCACGCACTGGAAGTCCTCCTCGGGCTGCTTGTCGTCCTCCTCCTCTGCGCCTCCTTCTCCTCCTCCTCCTCCTCCTCCTCTGACTCGCCCCCCCACTCTCCCCCCCTCCTTGTCCTTGTCATCATCCTCGTACTCCACGGCCACCCAGTATCTGTGGAAACACGCTCGCATTGATTAAAGGTTTTATGACATTCATTTTATTTTATTTTATATATATATATTTTATCCCACGATTTTGTAACCCATTTTTCACCCCTGTGCCAATCATCTACTGTGATCCTGGGCTCTACACACCCTCCGCCAACCTGGGGAGAGCAACGGACTTAACTCGTGCTCCCTTCATGCCCGAGTGTCCAAGTTGCTCCTTTACACCTGACAGGGGGGAGTTTCCCTGGTTGGACGTATAGCGCGTGGAAGGAACACGTTATTCCAACCAGTTCCTTTCCCCTCCATCAGGCGCCCCGGCTGGCCAGGGGGCGGCAGTTTAGAGACCAGGATTACTGCATGTTTTTGTGATGGTACCTACCCTAGGGGACACGGGGAGAACATGCAAACTCCACACAGAAAGGCCCTTTCGCCAACCCCCGCCTTCGGGTATGGGCACTGATGACGTGGAGGAGGAAACACGCCGCCAGCACCCACAGCGCCCCGAGCGGGAATCGAACCCAGGACCTTCTAGCTGTGAGGCGACAGCACTACGAACTGTGCCACCGTGCCCCCTCTCATCATTTATTTCTTTTAGGTTTTATGACCTCAATTACACCCAAAAAACCTGAACTTTGAACATTCAGTGGATTTTCTGTGGTCTGTGTGAGTTTTTTTTTGGGGGTTTTGGAAGCCTTTTGAGCTACAATGAAAACAGGCAACACAGTGAAAACAGTGACATCTGCTGGCAAATCCCATTGACATATATGGGATTTGCAGGCTCTTACATCACAAACTGCCGGCAAATCAGAGCACCTGTTTGAGCCAGAATGTTAAAAGTTCATGTTTTTTGGGTGCAATTGAGATTAGAAAACCTAAAGAAAATAAGAACAATTCCAAAACCTTTTTCTTAATGTCACAATCCCTTTAACCCATTTTGGACTGGTCGGGTCGATAAAAAAAAGGAATGCTTCCAAATCCTAAAATTTTTCAGAAAAACCCAAGTTTCTATGTCGGTGGTGCGTAACCTTTTTCATGTCCCCCAGAGGACCCCCAGAATTATCTCTATTGGGCCACAGACCCCCATCTCAAAATATGTAGTTCCAGGGACCCCCCAGAAGCCAATATTTTAGTTAAAAATGTTCGCTCGGAAATATATATTCAATGATTTGCACCACATTTTTACGACTTTTCAAAAATAGCAGACCTATGAGCTTGTAGATGTGCTATTTTTCAATGGCTAAATTATAACATAATGTTTCAAACACCAAAAGGGGTTCCCGCCCAAAATGGGTTTAAATACAATCTCACAGCACCAGCTAAATGATAGTTCGGAACCAAAGGGACCCTTATGGGTCTGTAACTCTGCACCACCAGTTTTCTATAGGATAGGTTTTAAGAAGACATCCCGAACTAAGATGGTCTTAAAAGGTGGTTAATAAGGCCTATATGTTATATAGTGTGTGTGTGTTTTTAACCACATGTTGATATAGGCTGCGCAGTTAACACAATCTGTACATAAGGTACCATGTTTACCCAGGGTAACTGGACTAAGGAAAGGAAAGGTACTATGTTTACCCAGGGTAACTGGACTAAGGAAAGGAAAGGTACTATGTTTACCCAGGGTAACTGGACTAAGGAAAGGAAAGGTACTATGTTTACCCAGGGTAACTGGACTAAGGAAAGGAAAGGTACTATGTTTACCCAGGGTAACTGGACTAAGGAAAGGAAAGGTACTATGTTTACCCAGGGTAACTGGACTAAGGAAAGGAAAGGTACTATGTTTACCCAGGGTAACTGGACTAAGGAAAGTAAAGGTACCATGTTTACCCAGGGTAACTGGACTAAGGAAAGGAAAGGTATATGTTTACCCAGGGTAACTGGACTAAGGAAAGGAAAGGTACTATGTTTACCCAGGGTAACTGTACTAAGGAAAGGAAAGGTACTATGTTTACCCAGGGTAACTGGACTAAGGAAAGGAAAGGTACTATGTTTACCCAGGGTAACTGGACTAAGGAAAGGAAAGGTACTATGTTTACCCAGGGTAACTGGACTAAGGAAAGTAAAGGTACCATGTTTACCCAGGGTAACTGGACTAAGGAAAGGAAAGGTACTATGTTTACCCAGGGTAACTGTACTAAGGAAAGGAAAGGTACTATGTTTACCCAGGGTAACTGTACTAAGGAAAGGAAAGGTACTATGTTTACCATGCAGGGTAACTGGACTAAGCTCAAGAACTTGTTTCCAGCCAGGCCCTGCTCATAGAACATTTCATGGTAGAGAGGTTCAATGCCTTGCTCAAGGGCACTTCAGCGGTGGTAATTTTAAACGTGCCAGTCCGGGGATACGAACTATAGCGACCTTTCGATATCAAGACCGCTCCGCAAACCATTCGGCCACCGCTGCCACGTATGGCTCGCGCTATCGAGGAAGCGCAAGTTTTTGAAAAAAAAGAGGAAAATAAATAAAAACTCGCGCGAGTTTCTTTTTTTCTTTTCTTATTTGTCATTATTTCTCAATAATCGAGGAAGCGCGAGTTTTTCTCGTGCTAACGAGTAAGCGCGAGTTTATCTCACGCTATCGAGGAAATAAATAAAAAGCGAGTTTTTATATTTTTTCTTATTATTTTTTCTCATTTCTCATTTCTTATTATTTCTCATTTCTGATTATTTCTCGTGCTATCGAGGAAGCGCGAGTAGGATAGATTTACGGATAGATTTACCGGTTCTGGCGCTTCATTTCTGCTCCTCGTCCGTCTCTCCCGCAAAAATATGAACTCTTTTTGGATCATATATCGTATACGGTAAATTAAAATGATTGCAATGTAAGCTAGCAATGTAAAGTCAAGAGTAAAAGTGCTCAGACAACTCCGGCCAACCCAGAGCTCCTATTTTGAAGAACTTCCGGCACTGATTGTGTTTAATAGGCCTATATACGTTATATAGTGTGTGTTTTTAACCACATTAACTCAGGGCATGTTGATATAGGCTGCGCCGTTAATGTGGCTAAATACACAAAAGGCATTATGTTATGCATCGTCCACACACCGGCACAGGAAGACGTAGCAGTCCTGGGTGTGGAAGTGTCCGAACTCCTCCTCGGGCAGACGGGCGAACTTCTTCCCCTCCAGCACGAAGCCCTCCATGCCGTCCAGGTCCTCGTTCCACTCCTCCATCATCTGCTCCGCCTGGACAACAGAACACAGTCACCTAGCTGTAGTTCTGGAGAACAGAACACAGTCACCTAGCTGTAGTTCTGGAGAACAGAACACAGTCACCTAGCTGTAGTTCTGGAGAACAGAACACAGTCACCTAGCTGTAGTTCTGGAGAACAGAACACAGTCACCTAGCTGTAGTTCTGGAGAACAGAACACAGTCACCTAGCTGTAGTTCTGGAGAACAGAACACAGTCACCTAGCTGTAGTTCTGGAGAACAGAACACAGTCACCTAGCTGTAGTTCTGGAGAACAGAACACAGTCACCTAGCTGTAGTTCTGGAGAACAGAACACAGTCACCTAGCTGTAGTTCCAGAGAACAGAACACAGTCACCTAGCTGTAGTTCTGGAGAACAGAACACAGTCACCTAGCTGTAGTTCTGGAGAACAGAACACAGTCACCTAGCTGTAGTTCCAGAGAACAGAACACAGTCACCTAGCTGTAGTTCTGGAGAACAGAACACAGTCACCTAGCTGTAGTTCTGGAGAACAGAACACAGTCACCTAGCTGTAGTTCTGGAGAACAGAACACAGTCACCTAGCTGTAGTTCTGGAGAACAGAACACAGTCACCTAGCTGTAGTTCTGGAGAACAGAACACAGTCACCTAGCTGTAGTTCCGGAGAACAGAACACAGTCACCTAGCTGTAGTTCTGGAGAACAGAACACAGTCACCTAGCTGTAGTTCCGGAGAACAGAACACAGTCACCTAGCTGTAGTTCTGGAGAACAGAACACAGTCACCTAGCTGTAGTTCCGGAGAACAGAACACAGTCACCTAGCTGTAGTTCTGGAGAACAGAACACAGTCACCTAGCTGTAGTTCCGGAGAACAGAACACAGTCACCTAGCTGTAGTTCCAGACTGGAGAACAGAACACAGTCACCTAGCTGTAGTTCTGGAGAACAGAACACAGTCACCTAGCTGTAGTTCTGGAGAACAGAACACAGTCACCTAGCTGTAGTTCCGGAGAACAGAACACAGTCACCTAGCTGTAGTTCCGGAGAACAGAACACAGTCACCTAGCTGTAGTTCCGGAGAACAGAACACAGTCACCTAGCTGTAGTTCCAGACTAGAGAACAGAACACAGTCACCTAGCTGTAGTTCCAGAGAACAGAACACAGTCACCTAGCTGTAGTTCTGGAGAACAGAACACAGTCACCTAGCTGTAGTTCCGGAGAACAGAACACAGTCACCTAGCTGTAGTGCTGGAGAACAGAACACAGTCACCTAGCTGTAGTTCTGGAGAACAGAACACAGTCACCTAGCTGTAGTTCTGGAGAACAGAACACAGTCACCTAGCTGTAGTTCTGGAGAACAGAACACAGTCACCTAGCTGTAGTTCTGGAGAACAGAACACAGTCACCTAGCAGTAGTTCCAGAGAACAGAACACAGTCACCTAGCTGTAGTTCCAGACTGGAGAACAGAACACAGTCACCTAGCTGTAGTTCCAGAGAACAGAACACAGTCACCTAGCTGTAGTTCCAGACTGGAGAACAGAACACAGTCACCTAGCTGTAGTTCCAGAGAACAGAACACAGTCACCTAGCTGTAGTTCTGGAGAACAGAACACAGTCACCTAGCTGTAGTTCCGGAGAACAGAACACAGTCACCTAGCTGTAGTTCCGGAGAACAGAACACAGTCACCTAGCAGTAGTTCCAGAGAACAGAACACAGTCACCTAGCTGTAGTTCCAGAGAACAGAACACAGTCACCTAGCTGTAGTTCCGGAGAACAGAACACAGTCACCTAGCTGTAGTTCTGGAGAACAGAACACAGTCACCTAGCTGTAGTTCTGGAGAACAGAACACAGTCACCTAGCTGTAGTTCTGGGGAACAGAACACAGTCACCTAGCTGTAGTTCTGGAGAACAGAACACAGTCACCTAGCTGTAGTTCCAGACTGGAGAACAGAACACAGTCACCTAGCTGTAGTTCTGGAGAACAGAACACAGTCACCTAGCTGTAGTTCCAGAGAACAGAACACAGTCACCTAGCTGTAGTTCCGGAGAACAGAACACAGTCACCTAGCTGTAGTTCTGGAGAACAGAACACAGTCACCTAGCTGTAGTTCCAGACTGGAGAACAGAACACAGTCACCTAGCTGTAGTTCCAGACTGGAGAACAGAACACAGTCACCTAGCTGTAGTTCCAGACTGGAGAACAGAACACAGTCACCTAGCTGTAGTTCTGGAGAACAGAACACAGTCACCTAGCTGTAGTTCCAGACTGGAGAACAGAACACAGTCACCTAGCTGTAGTTCCAGAGAACAGAACACAGTCACCTAGCTGTAGTTCTGGAGAACAGAACACAGTCACCTAGCTGTAGTTCTGGAGAACAGAACACAGTCACCTAGCTGTAGTTCTGGAGAACAGAACACAGTCACCTAGCTGTAGTTCTGGAGAACAGAACACAGTCACCTAGCTGTAGTTCTGGAGAACAGAACACAGTCACCTAGCTGTAGTTCTGGAGAACAGAACACAGTCACCTAGCTGTAGTTCTGGAGAACAGAACACAGTCACCTAGCTGTAGTTCCGGAGAACAGAACACAGTCACCTAGCTGTAGTTACGGAGAACAGAACACAGTCACCTAGCTGTAGTTCCGGAGAAAAGAACACAGTCACCTAGCTGTAGTTCCGGAGAACAGAACACAGTCACCTAGCTGTAGTTCCGGAGAACAGAACACAGTCACCTAGCTGTAGTTCTGGAGAACAGAACACAGTCACCTAGCTGTAGTTCTGGAGAACAGAACACAGTCACCTAGCTGTAGTTCTGGAGAACAGAACACAGTCACCTAGCTGTAGTTCCGGAGAACAGAACACAGTCACCTAGCTGTAGTTCTGGAGAACAGAACACAGTCACCTAGCTGTAGTTCCAGACTGGAGAACAGAACACAGTCACCTAGCTGTAGTTCTGGAGAACAGAACACAGTCACCTAGCTGTAGTTCTGGAGAACAGAACACAGTCACCTAGCTGTAGTTCTGGAGAACAGAACACAGTCACCTAGCTGTAGTTCCAGACTGGAGAACAGAACACAGTCACCTAGCTGTAGTTCTGGAGAACAGAACACAGTCACCTAGCTGTAGTTCTGGAGAACAGAACACAGTCACCTAGCTGTAGTTCTGGAGAACAGAACACAGTCACCTAGCTGTAGTTCCAGACTGGAGAACAGAACACAGTCACCTAGCTGTAGTTCTGGAGAACAGAACACAGTCACCTAGCTGTAGTTCTGGAGAACAGAACACAGTCACCTAGCTGTAGTTCTGGAGAACAGAACACAGTCACCTAGCTGTAGTTCTGGAGAACAGAATACAGTCACCTAGCTGTAGTTCCAGACTGGAGAACAGAACACAGTCACCTAGCTGTAGTTCTGGAGAACAGAACACAGTCACCTAGCTGTAGTTCCGGAGAACAGAACACAGTCACCTAGCTGTAGTTCCAGACTGGGGAACAGAACACAGTCACCTAGCTGTAGTTCCGGAGAACAGAACACAGTCACCTAGCTATAGTTCCAGACTGGAGAACAGAACACAGTCACCTAGCTGTAGTTCCAGACTGGAGAACAGAACACAGTCACCTAGCTGTAGTTCCAGACTGGAGAACAGAACACAGTCACCTAGCTGTAGTTCCGGAGAACAGAACACAGTCACCTAGCTGTAGTTCTGGAGAACAGAACACATTCACCTAGCTGTAGTTCCAGACTGGAGAACAGAACACAGTCACCTAGCTGTAGTTCCAGACTGGAGAACAGAACACAGTCACCTAGCTGTAGTTCTGGAGAACAGAACACAGTCACCTAGCTGTAGTTCCAGACTGGAGAACAGAACACAGTCACCTAGCTGTAGTTCCAGACTGGAGAACAGAACACAGTCACCTAGCTGTAGTTCTGGAGAACAGAACACAGTCACCTAGCTGTAGTTCTGGAGAACAGAACACAGTCACCTAGCTGTAGTTCTGGAGAACAGAACACAGTCACCTAGCTGTAGTTCCAGACTGGAGAACAGAACACAGTCACCTAGCTGTAGTTCTGGGGAACAGAACACAGTCACCTAGCTGTAGTTCTGGGGAACAGAACACAGTCACCTAGCTGTAGTTCCGGAGAACAGAACACAGTCACCTAGCTGTAGTTCCAGACTGGAGAACAGAACACAGTCACCTAGCTGTAGTTCTGGGGAACAGAACACAGTCACCTAGCTGTAGTTCCGGAGAACAGAACACAGTCACCTAGCTGTAGTTCTGGAGAACAGAACACAGTCACCTAGCTGTAGTTCCGGAGAACAGAACACAGTCACCTAGCTGTAGTTCCGGAGAACAGAACACAGTCACCTAGCTGTAGTTCCGGAGAACAGAACACAGTCACCTAGCTGTAGTTCCGGAGAACAGAACACAGTCACCTAGCTGTAGTTCTGGAGAACAGAACACAGTCACCTAGCTGTAGTTCTGGAGAACAGAACACAGTCACCTAGCTGTAGTTCTGGAGAACAGAACACAGTCACCTAGCTGTAGTTCCAGAGAACAGAACACAGTCACCTAGCTGTAGTTCCAGAGAACAGAACACAGTCACCTAGCTGTAGTTCCGGAGAACAGAACACAGTCACCTAGCTGTAGTTCCGGAGAACAGAACACAGTCACCTAGCTGTAGTTCCGGAGAACAGAACACAGTCACCTAGCTGTAGTTCTGGAGAACAGAACACAGTCACCTAGCTGTACTTCCGGAGAACAGAACACAGTCACCTAGCTGTAGTTCCGGAGAACAGAACACAGTCACCTAGCTGTAGTTCTGGAGAACAGAACACAGTCACCTAGCTGTAGTTCTGGAGAACAGAACACAGTCACCTAGCTGTAGTTCTGGAGAACAGAACACAGTCACCTAGCTGTAGTTCTGGGGAACAGAACACAGTCACCTAGCTGTAGTTCTGGGGAACAGAACACAGTCACCTAGCTGTAGTTCTGGAGAACAGAACACAGTCACCTAGCTGTAGTTCTGGGGAACAGAACACAGTCACCTAGCTGTAGTTCTGGGGAACAGAACACAGTCACCTAGCTGTAGTTCTGGAGAACAGAACACAGTCACCTAGCTGTAGTTCCAGACTCTATATAGCATTCGGAAATTGTGGAATAGTTCTCTGGCTACGCGGGACTATGTGAAGGGAGATGTATGTTTCTTTGTTTTACCTCAGTGAGGGCCATGGTTGGTTGTCTGGGGAGGAAGAGGGCGGTGAGGTCAGCCTTCATCTGGTCTTTCTTCTCCGCATCCTTCTTCACCTGGGGAGGGGAGACACACACACACACACACTCTATTTGCACACTGAATGCTGCTGTGGGTAGATCTATAGGAGATGACCTTAATATGATAAGCACTTTTCACTTTTTCCTGTATTATCTCGTGCCTAATGTCTATGCACAACATGCACCTTTTATGACCTATCGCATAGCACTTTAACGGTTATGTGCACCTTTGTACTCTGGTATCTGCTATGTGAACTTCATTGTTTAATGTACTGTCTATGCTGCAACCCAATTTGCCCTTCGGGGACACTAAATAAACTTGAACCTTGAACTTGAACCTTGAACACATACACACCAAGTTGACCATGAAATTAGAGTTGTGTTTGTCAGCCAAGTTGACTGATTTACAAGCCACGACACATTCCTAGTCTGTTGGTCCCCCACCATGCTTACCTTGCCCAGTAGATTATCTTTTGCTTTCTGTTCTACATTCTCCGCTGCTCGTGTGTAGTCCACCTTCAACACGTCGTCCCAGTTCTTAAACTTAGACTTGTACACCTTGAGGAGAAGCAGAGGAGGAGAAGAAGACAATTAGTCACTTAACGCTGCAATTCATTACAGGATGCTACAGCTAACGGACGGTAAATAATATCATACTATAATTCTAACAATGTCTGAATGAATGAATGTCAGAAACACCGCCGTATCTCCTCACTGCCTGCACCAATCACGCCCACAGGCATGGACCATAATTATATGGAGGTCTTAACGGAGCCCTTTTTTTCGATTTGACACATTAATGATTAATAATGAATTTATTAGTGAATTAAAAATGCGAAAACGCACCCAGGGCTCAGTACCCCGTCGCGGCCACAAGGGGGAGGGGGGATATCTCACAACGGGTAAGGGCTAGTACTATTAATTCTGGATTAATAGACATTGAAAGAAACCCAAGATTTCCCGGGCGGATTGGCACACGAGGGTGCAAAGCAATATTTGCGGGCTTGGCATAGATTGGGTCAACGGTACCTGGCACTCGGTGCCCTCCAGGTTGCGGGTCACGGTGGCGTGTTTGGGTCGGTGCAGCATGGAGCAGATCTCCTGGCCCAGCTTCAGAGCGGCGGCGCGCACCAGGCGGGGAGACTTCCGTCCGATCCAGATGAAGACGTCCGACCAGCAGTCCAGGATGTACACGCCCTTGGTGTCCAGGAGAGACTGCAGCTGCACACGGAGGACGGAGGGAGGGAGGTTTACATCGGATTGTATGAAAATGAGCTAAGAGAGACCCTACGAGTGTTTCTTTGGAGAGACCCTACGAGTGTTTCTTTAGAGAGACCCTACGAGTGTTTCCTAAGAGAGACCCTACGAGTGTTTCTTAAGAGAGACCCTACGAGTGTTTCCTAAGAGAGACCCTACGAGTGTTTCTTTAGAGAGACCCTACGAGTGTTTCTTAAGAGAGACCCTACGAGTGTTTCTTTAGAGACCCTACGAGTGTTTCTATAGAGAGACCCTACGAGTGTTTCTATAGAGAGACCCTACGAGTGTTTCTATAGAGAGACCCTACGAGTGTTTCTATAGAGAGACCCTACGAGTGTTTCTATAGAGAGACCCTACGAGTGTTTCTATAGAGAGACCCTACGAGTGTTTCTATAGAGAGACCCTACGAGTGTTTCTATAGAGAGACCCTACGAGTGTTTCTATAGAGAGACCCTACGAGTGTTTCTTTAGAGAGACCCTACGAGTGTTTCTTTAGAGAGACCCTACGAGTGTTTCTTTAGAGAGACCCTACGAGTGTTTCTTTAGAGAGACCCTACGAGTGTTTCTTTAGAGAGACCCTACGAGTGTTTCTTTAGAGAGACCCTACGAGTGTTTCTTTAGAGAGACCCTACGAGTGTTTCTTTAGAGAGACCCTACGAGTGTTTCTTTAGAGAGACCCTACGAGTGTTTCTTTAGAATCGTTTCCGAGGCCTAAACGGGATAAAGAGGATTCCGAGGGAGGGAGGGAGGGAGGGATGGAAGCGGGAAAGAGTGAGTGAGATGGGAGAGACACCATGGATGACAATAACAGGAGAGGGGGAGAGAGAGAGAGAGAGGGACACGGAGAGGTAGGGAAATGGAAATCCCGTTTTAACAAACCGATAGTCTACATTTAGAGCTGCCTTTAGAGCTGCCTGCAACTAGGGATGTTTAATAGTTCATTGTTAAATCGGCGTTAAGAAATTCTTCAATTAAACTTTTAAAAAACATCTGCAGGTCTATCATTGGGTAGCCTGGAAGTCACCTATGCTTTTTATGGCATAGTTTCTCCCGGCAGGATCCGCCGGGAGAAACTATGTGCAGCTGCGCGACATGAGACTAATTACTTAGAGCAACAGGGAGAGAGAGGAGTGTGTGTGTGTGTGTGTGTGTGTGTACATGTGTCCGTGTGTATGTCAATTTAACAAAGGTGCAGACGATCAGAAATCAGCAGAGAGTGAGCAATGTTTGCGCTACTGTATGCCGAATTGAAGTGGACTCAGACCCAGACTTTTTTTTCCTCCCTGGAAATAAAAACGTCTGGGTTTCCGAGGCTAATCATTGGGTGGTTTTCTGTGAATGGTGCGACTGAGGAACGCACATGTGGGCCGGTTAAAAAAAAAAAAGTCCCTCTCTCTTTGCATTGTGATGTGACAGGCAAGACAGACAGTGCACATCTATAAGGTTATCAATGATCAATGAATGAATTCATCCATAATCGACATCCCTAGGCAGCAACTAGCATTTTTCTTTTACTAGCATATATATTTTGGTGAAGTTGTAAATAGCACATATGAGACCTTTTTCACGTGATACATTAATAAACCTACAATTCAATTACTGCAGTTGATTTGCTCAGCCTCTGTTGCATGGTTAATCGATAAGTCAAATGTCTGTGTATCTGAAATGACTAGTACACTTCATCTTGAGAGAATAAGGTATTTCCTGAGAAACAGGGAGAGACAGTTTGATAAGATTTGGCTGCCCCCAATGTCCATTACCTGAGTAGAAACAATGAATAGACAGGATACCATTGATATGGTTGACTGTACGCCATTTTCTTTTCAGATGTTTTCCATGAGCTTTCTATCATCTTATTCTATAGTATGCAATGTCACTGAGCAGTATGGGTGGGAGGGTTAAGGGATGTCTTTATCTTTTTTGTCTTGTTTTTTTTTTCTTTCATTTTTTGTTTTCTATATAATAAAAAAGAAAAGAAAATGTATTTCATATCATAATGTTTGTAAAAATGTATAATTTGTTCAATAAAAACATACCGGTATTTGACAAAAAGAAATGCATCTGCATCTACAAAACACCATACTCTGCCCCACAGTGAGCGTCCAGCAGAGGTACTGTAACTACTGTAACTACTACTGTACCTACCAGTCTGAGCTCTGGCACCGTGTCCAGTTTGACCTTGGCGTTTTTGTGTTCCACAGACAGCTTGTAGTTGATCTGAGGCAGCTCCAAGTAGCCCAGACCCAGACCCACCTACACGCACACACACCACACACACACACACACACACACACACACACACACACACACACACACACACACACACACGTAAATAAACAGGTAAGTTAATGCACAGTAGTAGAGCTCTTCACCGATTCCTAAAATACCCGAGTGGACCCCGAGACCAGCGCGGGACGGAACCGTGTTTTTATCATAATCACATAATCGGCTGCATCCCCCGCGGACCTCGGGTCTGTCAATCATTATGTTTAATCCCGAGTGGATCCGAGAAGACCCGTAGGCTACTTAGTGTGTGTGTGTGTGTGTGTGTGTGTGTGTGTGTGTACCGTCATTTTTTATGGTTCCAAATGTTAATAAAATATTCAGTGTGTGATTGTGTCAGTCTGACTGTAGACTCTCTGCCCCCACCCTGGCTTGCCTTACAGTGCTGATTTGAATGAAAACACCGGGTGTGCAATTCTACTTTATATCACGGAACCCGACAACAGCAGTCAACAGTGCAGCACTGTCTCTGTCTCTCTGTTTCTGCACAACAGCGCCCCCTACTGGTACTCATTAATATGCTGGTGCTCATTAATGAACACATAGGTGAACATGGTTGCACCACTTCAAAAATGTTTTCAGAAAACCGTCAAGATTTAGAAGACATTTTCTTAGAATCGACCCTCAGCTCAAAATGGGTTAATCATTTCCAAGTTGAATTTATTTCATGTTGAAAATAGTGGAAATGGCAGAAGACAAAAATGCGTCACAGAGACAAAAGCGCTACCGACTGCACCACCCATAGTTGTTTTCATGTTTTTCTTTACCTTATATAGTTTGGGTCTGACGGGGGAGAAGTCGTCCGGCACGTGCT
>NW_027665352.1:0-55000 GCF_963924005.1 Protomyctophum bolini | reverse complement strand
AGTTTTGCATAAAAACACTCCTTGGGCTAATAACGGCCATAGCCGTCATCACATTTGGGCAAGTGGCTATGGTTTTTTTGCAATTAGTTGGAGGTTGACCCCTTTTTTCCCATATAATGCCTGTACTATATGGTCAATGCCTGTGTGAAAAGTGGGAGCGATTGGTGCAGGCAGTGAGGAGCTACGGCGGTGTTTCTGACACACAGACATTGACTGATATAGTATGATGATGATGATGATGATAACCCATTCTGAACGGGAACCCCTTTTGGTGTTATAGCATCATGTTATGCTTTAGCTATTGAAAAATAGCAGATCTACAAGCTCATAGCGCGCCACCGAGTGGCGCGCTATGAGCTTGTAGATCTGCTATTTTTTTAAAATCGAAGAACGACTGACATTTTTTAGAATCTGATCTCAGGTCAGAATGGGTTGATCAGACCCAGTGTGTGTTCAGTGGAAACCTCGTATGAATCTGATCTCAGGTCAGAATGGGGTAAATATATATTCCAACGTACGGCGCTGAACTCGTCGCTCTCGTCACCCATCTCCTCGCGGATGGTCCTGCACTCGGCGCCCAGGAAGTTGCGGAGGTTGACGGCGTGTATGGCGGCGCCCGCCTTCTTGTCCAGCGTGGCTTCCTGTCCGATCCAGTAGAAGATCTGCCAGTTCAGCGCTCCGTTGTCGTCCAGGAAGGTCTGCGTTGGGACAGAGATAGACGTTAACCCATTCTGACCCGAGATCAGATTCTATAAATGTCTTCTACATCCTTGACAGTAAAGGAAAAGGAGGGGGGGAAAAAGGAACGCGACGCCACCTTGAGGACGATGTAGCAGTCGGCCTCGTAGAACTTCCCGTGGAACGTTTCCTCCACCTGCATCGGGATGAAGTTCTCTATCTGCCAGATGGACACCCCGGGAACCTGCAGGGACAGACGTTTAGGGACAAGACAGACGTTTAGGGACAAGAGAGACGTTTAGGGACAAGAGAGACGTTCAGGGACAAGACACAGACGTTTAGGGACAAGACAGACGTTCAGGGACAAGAGAGACGTTTAGGGACAAGAGAGACGTTCAGGGACAAGACACAGACGTTTAGGGACAAGAGAGACGTTTAGGGACAAGAGAGACGTTTAGGGACGGGACAAGACACAGACACAGATGTTTGGATCCAGTGTGTATTTAGTATTGCTTCAATGTTAACGTTAAGCCACGGTGAATTGAGACGCGTGAGATGTATCACTTTGCACACGCACCTGCCCAATGTCCTCCAGATAGAACTCTGAATAGTCCAGAGCAGGTTTCTCCAGGCTCTTGTCCCAGCGTCGAACCTTCAGGGCGGCGTACTTCAGATCGCCGTTCTCCTGTAACTAAAAAGAAA
Organism: Protomyctophum bolini; assembly: GCF_963924005.1. Classification (NCBI taxonomy): domain Eukaryota; kingdom Metazoa; phylum Chordata; class Actinopteri; order Myctophiformes; family Myctophidae; genus Protomyctophum; species Protomyctophum bolini. The sequence continues at coordinate 53,620 of NW_027665352.1, read as the reverse complement.
CACACAGACGTCACGCTTACTGAAATTAAGTGTTATACTTCCATATTATCTTTCCATCCTTGTCTGAACTCCCCCCCACTGCCCTCCTCCTGTATACTGAAAAAACACAGAGACAACGCTCCACACGTCCCAAACTCTTCTCCCTTCTGGCTCCAAAACTATATGGAATGCACTTCCCATCACAGTCAGAACTGCAGCCTCACTCCCCAATATTCCGCCGTAGTCTGAAAACCCACCTCTTCAGACTCCACCATGGCCCGTAGCACTTGCCCTAGCCCCTTAGATAGCATTTTATGTCGACTTGGATAGTATTTTAGACAGACTTATACGTTACGTTACGTAGACAGCACTAGAATTGCATTTTATGTAGTCATAGCACTTTATAGTACACATGTATATTGTATAATATATAATATAGTATAGTATGTATAGTTGACATAGATACTCCACTGTTACGTTCTTAGTTCATACATGATTCATGATAACTACTTTTTATATATGTGATGTATGCCATGCTTTTGTTTTTGCTTAAATGTAAGTCGCTCTGGATCAAGAGCGTCTGATAAATGTAAATTGTACTGGAAACAAGACCAAACTGAGGGTCCTTGAATTTAAAATGGTTGAGAATCACAGCTAGAGCCGTAAAATTATTTTCAAATGGGGGTCCATGGGCTAATGGAGGTCCTTGGCGTGAAAAAGGTTTGGGAACCACTGTACTAAACAGACCCCACATAGTGAAGGAAAGAAAGGTACCATGTTTACCCTGCAGGGTAACTGGACTAAGGAAAGGAAAGGTACTATGTTTACCCAGGGTAACTGGACTAAGGAAAGGAAAGGTACTATGTTTACCCAGGGTAACTGGACTAAGGAAAGGAAAGGTACCATGTTTACCCAGGGTTACTGGACTAAGGAAAGGAAAGGTACTATGTTTACCCAGGGTAACTGGACTAAGGAAAGGAAAGGTACTATGTTTACCCAGGGTAACTGGACTAAGGAAAGGAAAGGTACTATGTTTACCCAGGGTAACTGGACTAAGGAAAGGAAAGGTACTATGTTTACCCAGGGTAACTGGACTAAGGAAAGGAAAGGTACTATGTTTACCCAGGGTAACTGGACTAAGGAAAGGAAAGGTACTACAGTATGTTTACCCAGGTTAACTGGACTAAGGTAAGGAAAGGTACTATGTTTACCCAGGGTAACTCTGAGCCCTGCTCATAGAACATTTCATGGTAGAGGTTCAATGCCTTGCTCAAAGGGCACTTCAGCGGTGGTAATTTTAACGTGCCGGTCCGGGGGGGATACGAACTATAGCGACCTTCACGATATCAAGACCGCTCCGCAAACCGTTCGGCCATACCGCTGCGCTGCCCCTCGTTCTCTCCTCATACAGAACCTCCATGTTCTTCTTCTTCTCCTCCTTTCAGGACCTTTACCTCCATGTTCTTCTTCTCCTGCGCCACATCGGTCATGCCTTTGAGGACCTGCGCAGCCTGGTCGTCCTGGGACGAGTCCTTCCTCCTCCGCAGCCTCATCTTCCTCGCCATGGGGTCCCGGGGGCTGGCTCCTACACACACACACACACACACACACACACACACACACACACACACACACACGTTTAACCCATTCTGACCTGAGATCAGATTCATACGAGGTTTCCACTGGACACACACTGGTCTGATGAACACATTCTGACCTGAGATCAGATTCTATAAAAATGTCAGTCGTTCTTCGATTTTTCAAAAATAGCAGACCTACAAGCTCGTAGCGCGCCACCGAGTGGCGCGCTACGAGCTTGTAGGTCTGCTATTTTTGAAAAATCTGATGAACACATTCTGACCTGAGATCAGATTCTATAAAAATGTCAGTCGTTCTTCGATTTTTCAAAAATAGCAGACCTACAAGCTCGTAGCGCGCCACTCGGTGGCGCGCTACGAGCTTGTAGATCTGCTATTTTTCAATAGCTAAAGCATAACATGATGCTAACACCAAAAAGGGTTCCCGTCTAGAATGGGTTAACGATTTCAACTCAAATCTTTGCTTCTGAAAAAGGTGATGTTTTCCGACATGCTGGTTTTATTCACCGATCAGCCTAATGCTTATATTACTGCTTTGCTGCTGAAAGGAAGTGGTCCAGCAGAGGTATTAAAATGTTAGGGAGGGACTAGTGGTGGACAAGAGACCGTAAGGTAATTTTACACTTGCACGCTGAGAATTGCAGATCTACAAGCTCCCAATGGCATCACGCATTCAGCCACTGTAACATCAGCCATTACGACGGCATCAAACACTTTTTAGTTGACTTGACTTGGACTAAAATCCTATAATGTCGACTAGAACTCAAATCAAAATTTGCTGCCAAAATCAACACACACATACACACACCTCCTCCAACACACACACACACACCTCCTCCAACACACACACACACACACACACACACACACACACACACACCTCCTCCAACACACACACACACACACACACACACACACCTCCTCCAACACACACACACACACACACACACACACCTCCTCCAGCAGCGGCGACAGTAGCAGCGGACGCCCCGGCCAGCCTCAGCTGGTTCTGCAGGGAGAAGTCGATGTTGTACCACTCGGCCGTTCGGTCCACCGGCTTGGGAGGCATCACCAGGTTGGGGTTCTCCCTCACATCCAGGACCTGGACAGAACAGAACACAACAGAACACAACAGAACATTGTTATTGGGTTCTCCCTCACATCCAGAACCTGGAGACAGAGAACAGAACCCAACAGAACATTGTTATTGGGTTCTCCCTCACATCCAGAACCTGGACACAGAGAACAGAACCCAACAGAACCCAACAGAACATTGTTATTGGGTTCTCCCTCACATCCAGGACCTGGACACAGAGAACAGAACCCAACAGAACCCAACAGAACATTGTTATTGGGGTTCTCCCTCACATCCAGGACCTGGACACAGAGAACAGAACCCAACAGAACACAACAGAACATTGTTATTGGGTTCTCCCTCACATCCAGGACCTGGACACAGAGAACAGAACCCAACAGAACCCAACAGAACATTGTTATTGGGGTTCTCCCTCACATCCAGGACCTGGACACAGAGAACAGAACCCAACAGAACACAACAGAACATTGTTATTGGGTTCTCCCTCACATCCAGGACCTGGACACAGAGAACAGAACCCAACAGAACCCAACAGAACATTGTTATTGGGTTCTCTCTCACATCCAGAACCTGGAGACAGAGAACAGAACCCAACAGAACATTGTTATTGGGTTCTCTCTCACATCCAGAACCTGGAGACAGAGAACAGAACCCAACAGAACATTGTTATTGGGTTCTCCCTCACATCCAGGACCTGGACACAGAGAACAGAACCCAACAGAACATTGTTATTGGGTTCTCCCTAACATCCAGGACCTGGACACAGAGAACAGAACCCAACAGAACAGAACATTGTTATTGGGTTCTCCCTCACATCCAGAACCTGGACACAGATAACAGAACCCAACAGAACAGAACATTGTTATTGGGTTCTCCCTAACATCCAGGACCTGGACACAGAGAACAGAACCCAACAGAACACTGTTATTGGGTTCTCCCTCACATCCAGGACCTGGAGACAGAGAACAGAACCCAACAGAACCCAACAGAACATTGTTATTGGGTTCTCCCTCACATCCAGGACCTGGACACAGAGAACAGAACCCAACAGAACCCAACAGAACATTGTTATTGGGTTCTCCCTCACATCCAGGACCTGGACACAGAGAACAGAACCCAACAGAACAGAACAGAACACTGTTATTGGGTTCTCCCTCACATCCAGGACCTGGACACAGAGAACAGAACCCAACAGAACATTGTTATTGGGTTCTCCCTCACATCCAGGACCTGGACACAGAGAACAGAACCCAACAGAACAGAACAGAACATTGTTATTGGGTTCTCCCTCACATCCAGAACCTGGACACAGAGAACAGAACCCAACAGAACATTGTTATTGGGTTCTCCCTCACATCCAGGACCTGGACACAGAGAACAGAACCCAACAGAACAGAACAGAACATTGTTATTGGGTTCTCCCTCACATCCAGAACCTGGAGACAGAGAACAGAACACAACAGAACATTGTTATTGGGTTCTCCCTCACATCCAGAACCTGGAGACAGAGAACAGAACCCAACAGAACACAACAGAACATTGTTATTGGGTTCTCCCTCACATCCAGGACCTGGACACAGAGAACAGAACCCAACAGAACATTGTTATTGGGGTTCTCCCTCACATCCAGGACCTGGACACAGAGAACAGAACCCAACAGAACCCAACAGAACATTGTTATTGGGTTCTCTCTCACATCCAGAACCTGGAGACAGAGAACAGAACCCAACAGAACAGAACATTGTTATTGGGGTTCTCCCTCACATCCAGGACCTGGACACAGAGAACAGAACCCAACAGAACAGAACAGAACATTGTTATTGGGTTCTCCCTCACATCCAGGACCTGGAGACAGAGAACAGAACCCAACAGAACATTGTTATTGGGGTTCTCCCTCACATCCAGAACCTGGAGACAGAGAACAGAACCCAACAGAACCCAACAGAACACTGTTATTGGGTTCTCCCTCACATCCAGGACCTGGAGACAGAGAACAGAACCCAACAGAACCCAACAGAACATTGTTATTGGGTTCTCTCTCACATCCAGGACCTGGACACAGAGAACAGAACCCAACAGAACATTGTTATTGGGGTTCTCCCTCACATCCAGGACCTGGAGACAGAGAACAGAACCCAACAGAACACAACAGAACATTGTTATTGGGTTCTCCCTCACATCCAGGACCTGGAGACAGAGAACAGAACCCAACAGAACATTGTTATTGGGTTCTCCCTCACATCCAGGACCTGGACACAGAGAACAGAACCCAACAGAACAGAACATAACATTGTTATTGGGTTCTCCCTCACATCCAGGACCTGGACACAGAGAACAGAACCCAACAGAACATTGTTATTGGGTTCTCCCTCACATCCAGGACCTGGACACAGAGAACAGAACCCAACAGAACATTGTTATTGGGTTCTCCCTCACATCCAGAACCTGGACACAGAGAACAGAACCCAACAGAACATTGTTATTGGGTTCTCTCTCACATCCAGGACCTGGAGACAGAGAACAGAACCCAACAGAACAGAACAGAACATTGTTATTGGGTTCTCCCTCACATCCAGAACCTGGAGACAGAGAACAGAACCCAACAGAACCCAACAGAACATTGTTATTGGGTTCTCCCTCACATCCAGAACCTGGAGACAGAGAACAGAACCCAACAGAACCCAACAGAACATTGTTATTGGGTTCTCTCTCACATCCAGGACCTGGACACAGAGAACAGAACCCAACAGAACAGAACAGAACATTGTTATTGGGTTCTCCCTCACATCCAGAACCTGGAGACAGAGAACAGAACCCAACAGAACAGAACAGAACAGAACATTGTTATTGGGTTCTCCCTCACATCCAGGACCTGGAGACAGAGAACAGAACAGAACAGAACAGAACAGAACATTGTTATTGGGTTCTCCCTCACATCCAGAACCTGGAGACAGAGAACAGAACCCAACAGAACAGAACAGAACAGAACATTGTTATTGGGTTCTCCCTCACATCCAGGACCTGGAGACAGAGAACAGAACAGAACAGAACAGAACCTTGTTATTCATGTTGCTCCAGTGCGGATCTAGCTGAGATCCACTGCTTTAGATTAACTCTCACAGAGTACACATTTTGTTCCATTTGTACACTCTCAGAGTTACAGACCCATAAGGGTCATTTAGCTGGGGACTCCCTGGAACCCCCTCAAGGACCCCTGGGGGTCCCCCCAGACCCCCTGGAACCCCCTCAATGACCCCTTGAGGTCCCCCCAGACCCCACTTTGAGAACCACTCAAACCGTACCTCCAAGTCGGTGAGGAAGTGAATGGCTTCGGGTAACGTCACCAGGCGGTTCTTATTCAGCACCAGCTTCTTCAGCTTACCACACCTAGACAACAGAAAACACAGTATCAGAACCAGGTTCTTCAGCTTACCACACCTAGACAATAGAAAACACAGTATGATATGATATTTAGTCGACTAAAACAATAACACAAAAACATTCCAGGTGACAAAAACGTTTTATTCCAAGGACTATGACTAAAACTAGGGATGCACCGAAAGGGAAATTCTTGGCCGAAACCGAATACCAAATATAGGAAACAGTTGGCCGAAAACCGAATACCGAATATGATTAATATTATATATCGTTTTTCCTACCATTGCTGTCATGGCCGTACCTTAAAGCTACCTGATTTATGGCAAAATAAATGTTTATTGCAAAACTTAACTTAAATTATAATCACTATTATGGGTCCATAAAACATTTAATCAGCTCTTTTGAATGCATTAATTGCATACACTATTCGGCGATATATTTTCTGCCTATTCGGGGCGAAACCGAATACGCCGAAAATGCATTTTTAGCCATTTTCTGCCGAATATTTTCTGCAGCCGAATATTCGGTGCATCACTAGCTAAAACTAAAATAGAAACAACGGTGGTATTGTACGGTGTGGTGTGGTCTCCTACCGGCAGAGTCCCTCTGGGATCAGCTCCAGGTTGTTGTTGGCGGCCATGAACTCGACCAGACTGGACAGCTTCCCCACCCCCGAGGGAACCCCGTCAAAGTCCAGCTTGTTGGAGTTCACGTACAGCTTCTTCAGCTTGGTCAGCTTGCAGATCGCCGACTGAATGCAGAAAACACACAATTTTACAATTTAGGCATTTAGCAGACGCTCTTAATCCAGAGCGACTTACATTAAGCAAGAACAAAAAAAGCATGGGAATACATCACATGAAAAGCATTTATCATGAAACATGCGTAAGTTAAGAAAGTAACAGTGAGTGGAATATCTATATAATGAAACTATACATATAAACTACTGTATACATATATATACTATACTATGCTATACATATGTACTATGACGTGCTAAGACTAGTACATACAATGCAATTATAGTGCCGGCTACATAACATGCTATAAGTCTGTTTATCAAATGCTATCTAAGTCTACAGAAATGCTATCTAAGGGGGGTAGGGTAAGTGCTATGGGCCATGATGGAGTCTGAAAAGGTGGGTTTTCAGACTACGGCGGAAGATTGGGAGTGATGCTGCAATGGGAAGTGCATTCCACATTTTTTGGAGCCAGAAGGGAGAAGAGTTTGGGACGTGACACACACAGTTTTTTTGTTCAACATTTTTAACATCCTACAGATACGTACATCTGTAGGATCATGCCGTGCAGGTCAACACGCGCTGCTGAAAAAGGACGATCAGCATCAACATAAAGCTTGTTAATGTACGGAGGCACACAGTGCTTTAAGATATAATAGACGGTTGTGTTGAGACTCTGGACATGACAAAACACAGTGATGATTTAGGCTGTGTGTTATCTGCTATGGTGTTGATCCACTGACAGTGAAAACTTAAAATGGTTTCAACCACAGCCATCTTTTTAGAGTACATTGTGCTTCAGTATGTTGACAAGTTTCATGGAGATGCTAATTTTCCTTTCCACCTCGATTTGGCACCTGCCCACAGAGCCAAAACTACTAGTAACTGGTGTACTGACCATGGTATTACTGTGCTTAAAGGGACACTTCACCCTTTTTGCAAAAAAATATATGGTAATGACGTTTAGAAGCTTTAGAACACATTCCTGGGGGTATTTGTGTGTGTAATATGTGGTTTTAGATATTTTAGATTGTAGCAGTGAGACTGTTGTCTCTGATGTCATGGACACTGGGCTCACTTCCTTCCTGGACTACATGTTGTCTCAGTAAGACAGCTCTCCCCCTATCCACAAGGAGGAGCAGTGCACCAAAAAATTATGGGAATTGTAGTCCAGGAAGGTAGTGAGACCTTAACTGACCAGCCACCTGGCCTGACCTGATCAACCCCACAGAGAATCTAGGTTGTATTGTCAAGAGGAAGGTGTAAGACTTCCATAACCCATCAACAGTGCCACTGGCTGATCACATCCATGCCACGCCCCATTGATGAAATGATTTGTTTAAAAAGTAGCCCAGACCAAGTATTAACTGGCTGCATACATTAATATACTTTTCAGATGGTCAACATTTCTCGTTTAAAAAAAAACATTTTTTTTGTGGTCTCGTAAATTATTCTAACTCATTGAGATAGGATTCTTTTGATTTTCATGAGCTGTACGCCTTACTCATCAAGATTAAAAAAAAGAAAAAAGTTTTAAATACTTCACTTTATGTACAATGAATTGAGAATATGGTATATGAAAGTTTCATTCTTTGAATTATATTACGGATATTAAAATATTTTAATTCATTGAGATGGACCTGTACTGCTGAGAAAGGCTTTCGCTTACCATTACTTTTCTGCTGAGAAATGCCTTCTATAGCAACACCATAAGGCTACAAATGTATTATTTAAAAGATAGACCTTTATTTTAGACATTTACTTTTACCACAAACGCTGAATCATTCATTTCCACATGGACTACACAGTCTAACAATAACAATGCTAAGAGGGTTGTTGACAAATTGCAGATACAATTTCACTATTCGCAGTCAGTGTGCCAATAAAGTGAAATGAAGGCAGCAATTTGCATCTATATCTCAAAGCTTAATGATCTACTTAAACCCCATTTAACCGGCCTCCCACAGGGGTCAATATTTGGTGTGTGTGTGTGTGTGTGTGTGTGTGTGTGTGTGTGTGTGTGTGTCCCCAACCCACATCTCTCACAACGTGTGTCGACACATTGTGAGCTTGGTCGGTTTGGCTATTGCGACGACATGCCCAGAATAGCGATGCTAGGGGTTAAGCAAGTCGTTAATAAATTGTGACGAGAAGGAACGGCTCAAGGGAACCCTTATATCAAAAAAATATCACCCATTATTTACCGCTTATTGAGACGCTTGTTATGTGTGTGTGTGTGTGTGTGTGTCGCGAACCGAAACAGGTAATCACACAGCATGTTGCATGCTTCTCAATGTTGCGTGCTTAATAATTTCATTTATCCATACATCGCAATTGCGCCTGTGCGCTAAGGCTGCAACAACGAATCGATTAAAATCGATAATTGAATTCGTTGCCAACGAATTATCTTAGCGATTATTATCGCGGGTGTTTTCCAACATTAAAATGCAACATAAAGCTGCTTTCTTTTTACCGTTCAGTAACGGCACTAGGCTGAACGAACAATATGCAACGGGTCGTATAAACACAACACAAGATTGTCTTGAACGTGACCAGAGTGCTCCGCATCTATTCTACCCCTCTCTCTCTGAGTCTCTCACAACTTCAGTCTCCCCCCCCCCCCCCCCCCCCACACACACCGCAACGATCCTGTTGCAACGTTAGCTTGCTAGCCTAGCAAGGTTGTGTTTACTGTTGATAGCTTTAGCAGCTATCGCTAACATGAGGAACAGCAACAACAAGTCCTCTTTGGCTCTCCGTGTTCATCGGATTCTTTATCTTACATAAAGAAATACGAGCGACCTGTTAAAGAAGTTAAGAACACAGCGTGGGGACAGAAGTCACAGTGACAGACAAAAATGGAACCAAATGGACTCAAAATTGATTTTACAATAGAAATTAAAATATAAAAATTGGGGTCCCAGAGATAGAAATGGAAAGAAAGACAGTCAGCTATACACGGTCAACATTACAGATTACAGTATCATTACAAGTAGGAGTGGCAATGAAATCAAATTGGATAAAAAAGGGGGTAACATATTAATTTTGAAGGAGTATTCATTTTTATTATCTTTATTGTTAGTTACAACATGCCTAAAATAACTTGAAGCTAATTTTTTTAAGTAATTGCAAAAAGGTGCCATAATCCGATGAATCGATTCATCGTTTAAATAATCGGCCGATGAACCGATTATGAAATTAATCGTTAGTTGCAGCCTCACATATATATTTACTACAGTACACTATGCCTACACGCTGGCCCCAGTGTGTGTGTGTGTGTGTGTGTGTGCCCCTCCTCCCTCCCCCATGGCGCTGGCGCTGTGGAATGTCTAAAAAGTTACAGTGAACCTCACCACAGCCATTCACACAAAGCACGCCAATTGTTGCAGCCTACACAGATCTATTCAGGCCCATTCAATTAATCTATCACTACATTAGTTGCCTGTTCAATCTATCATCTTTTGTTTTACTGCCCATTATATGAAGCATTAACACATTTGCAGACTTTTTCTGGTTGGAGGACTATGAAAAACTGGAATTTTGTTTTAGGAAAGGTACTTTTGCTTTGCCAGACTTTTTATGCAGGGCGTGGGAAATAAGGCAGAATGTTTTGTTTGTGTAACAAAAAAAAAAGGGAATATCAACAAAACATATCTGTTTATTGTACACAATGCAATATTGAATGCAATGACATGGTGTGTCCTGTAAGCCCATGTGGGCTGGACGCCTTTGGTGCATGACACAAAAATCAAGAAATCTATCTATCTATCTATTCAGGCCCATTCAATTAATCTATCACTACATTAGTTGCCTGTTCAAAACTATTTTAAACTACGCTTTATGAAATCATTGTTGCAGCCTACACAGATATATTCAGGCCCATTCAATTAATCTATCACTACATTAGTTGCCAATCACTCAGCAACTCCATAACGACTCATCAATTAATTGGAGCAGCCTTACCACAGAAACACAGATTACATGGACATTCAGAATTTCTACACAACAGACATTTGATGCATGGGGATGCCATTATTTCACCTTCAGCTTTGCCAATGTCAATGTATGCTTATTGCTTTCTCATTCCTATACAGCCCATTGCATTGCTCTGTGTGTGCGTGTGACACACAGAGAGTGACACCTCCCCCCTGCTCAGTGTGCGCGTGTGTGTGTGTGTGTGTACACATCTATGTTACATTATGTATGCACTACTGACATTCTGCAATAACACATTTTACTGACATACAGTTTATCATTACTTCTCATAACCCAATATCTACATTTTTCATCTACCATCTCAGCACAGCAGCATGACGACAGCCACCAAACACGGACACATACCTGTTCATTGGAAACGCCTCTGGCCACAGGTAACTACACACTAATATCATTACCCACATGGTAGTACCAACTTCACAAATATTTACATTGACTGCATTAATGCAACAGCAGCATTATTACATAACTATTGCACCACAGATGATAACATTAGCTATCATAACAACATACAATTTACGTTTCTCCCCTACCATCTCAGCTCCCAGCCATGAGGACAGGACAACTACCACATCACCCCCAGAAACACACATCAGACCACAAAGAAAACGCACATCACTTTCAGCAGATACACGCAACGCCAAACGGAAGCGTTCCACTCACGCAACAGCACCAGAAACAGGTAATCACACGTTCATAACATGTTGCATGTGTGTGCTTTACCAACTTCACAAATATTTAAATTGACTGCATTAATGCACAGCAGCATTATTACATAACTATTGCACCACAGATGATAACATTAGCTCTCATAACTACATACAATTTACGTTTCTCCCCTACCATCTCAGCTCCCAGCCATGAGGACAGGACAACTACCACATCACCCCCAGAAACACACATCAGACCACGAAAAAAACGCACATCACTTTCAGCAGATACACGCAACGCCAAACGGAAGCGTTCCACTCACGCAACAGCACCAGAAACAGGTAATCACACGTTCATAACATGTTGCATGTGTGTGCTTCTGACAACTTCTGTCTGTGTTTAATAGTTTTCAAGCCCGTGCATTGTTATCTTTCTGTGCTTGCATGCACTTTCCTATTCTCCATTTTATCAACATACGTGTGTGTGTGTGTGTGTGTGTGTGTGTGTGTGTGTGTGTGTGTGTGTGTGTGTGTGTGTGTGTCACTTTAATGCAACAACACCATCATTAAATAACACTTCTTCCATTGATGACCTACACTTGCAGTTTATCATTACTTCTAACAACACAATATTTACATTTCACCACTACCTTTACAGCTCAGCATCATGAGGCCAGCCACCACACAACGACACACACCCGCTCATTGGAAACGCCTCTGGCCACAGGTAACTAACTACTCATCTTCTCCCATTACCCCTGTACTGCACTTTTGCTGATAACCATTCACTCCATGACCTAACATGCATACATTTCACAACTCTCATCACTTCTAATAACTCATTAATACTCTCCTATCTACCTTCACAGAACCACAATCACGCATGACCAGACAAAAGACAACACACTTCCGAAAAGCCTGGACACCACCTCAACTACTTACACACAGCAATCCATTACAGACACCTAGGATGGACTCGGTCTGCATTTCATGCCATGCTCTCATGTTCCCCTGGGAGACGTCAAAAGGTCCTGTTGGAAAAAAAACCTTCAGTGCCTGTTGCCGTTATGGCCAAATTCAACTCAAACCATTCATGGACCCACCTCCTGCACTAACATCTCTGTTTGCCAGAACGTCACCACAGTCAAGGGAGTTCTTTGACAACATCAGACAGTACAATGGCTTGGTTTCTATGGCTTCTAAGTCTGTGTCTGGCACGAAAATGAACTTCAGAGGACGTGGCCCACAACCATTCAAGATGAGTGGCCAGATGTACCACCTCACTCCCTCAGCAGTCTTTCCTGACAACACACACAAACCCAAATACTCACAAATCTTTGTCTATGACCAAGACAATGAAATTAAGAACCGCCTTCATCACGCAAGGGGAGATGGAGTTAGGGAAGACACTTTGACCTTGATTCAGGATGCCCTGAAAACAGTTAATCCTTTAGTCAGGTCCTTTAAGAGCGGAGCGGAAATGTTCAACCTCAACCCAAGTGAGGACTTCACCATTGTGTTCAAGGCCAAAAGCTCACAGGGAGCACACAAACGTCATCTTAATCCAGATGTGACTAATGTGGTTATTCTGGCACCCGGGGAACAAACACAGCCGAGGGATGTTGTACTCTACAGAACTGCAGCTAATGCACCTAATCAGAGACAAACAACACGAATCAATGCACTCCATCCTATGTATGATCCAACCGCCTATCCCATAATCTTGCCACATGGAGATGCCGGCTACAGCATTGATAATCACATTATGAAAGTTCATGCAACTTCAACCACACAAAAAGTCAGCCTTCAAGAATTCTTCCGATTCCACATGCATCCCAGAACTACCTCCTTCAACACTCTACTGAGGTCGGGGAGACTTGGCCAAGAGTACTTTTGCGATCAGTACAGCAAGATAGAAAGCTGCCGGATGATCTTCTACAGGAGGAAGGAACTGCAAGACAAATACAGGGTACATCAGTATTCAGGTCTGTCTGACATCCTGGCTACTCAACAAACCCAGCCAGGACAGACTGAGGCTGCCCACATTGGTCAACGCATCATTCTTCCAGCTAGCCACACTGGGAGCCCCAGATACCTGTACAAGCACTATCTTGATGCCCTTGCAATAGCAGCCAGATACAAGAACTTTGACTTATTCATCACCATGACTGCAAACCCACGGAGTGACGGTGTTCTGCAAAACCTCTTTCCAGGACAGCAGCCCAATGACAGACCAGACATTGTTAACAAAGTTTTCAAATGGTTCTTGGATAACCTCCTCAAAGACATTAAGTTGGGTGTCTTTGGGAACATGAAGGCTAGAGTACACACCATTGAGGGACAGTTGAGAGGACTGAAACACGCTCACATCCTCCTACTCCTACATGAGACCTTGAGTGTTGATGACATCGATCACATCATTAGGGCAGACATACCCAACCCACAGACAGAGCCACAGCTGTATGAGCTGGTGTCTCAAACAATGCTGCATGGACCCTGTGGAACAGTCAACCCCAACAGCCCCTGCATGGTCAATGGCATCTGTACCAAGAAATTCCCTAAAGCATACTGTGATGAAACTCGCCTACCTCACAATGGCCATGGCTACCCAGAGTACAGAAGACCCATCAACGGTCACACTGCTAGCAAGCACGGCTTTACCTTCGACAGCAGATGGGTCGTGCCTTACAACCCCTGGGTCCTTCTGAAGTACAAGTGCCACATTAATGTTGAATTTGTCGGCTCCTTTCACACCATCAAGTACCTCTACAAGTACATCCATAAGGGAGTTGATGTTGGCACTGTCACCATTGAAGATAAGGATGAGATTTCCAGATTCATCAATGCCAGGACAATTGATGCTCATGACGCACACTGGAGAACAATGGAGTACAAAATCCAGCACAGAGTCCCTGCTGTCTTCAGTCTCGCTATCCACACAGAAGGCCAACAAAATGTCATCTTCACAGAAGGCCATGCACAGGAGGCCCTGACAGCAGCCAAACCCACTACATTACTGGCCTTCTTCCAGCTAAATGTCAGTGACCATCACGCAAGGCAACATCTGTACATGGACATCCCAGAACACTACACTTGGAATTCAAACAGCCACATGTGGAAGGAAAGATCTCCAACATCCACGCACACGCACACTCCAACGACAATAGGAAGGATGTCCAATGTATCAGTACTCCAGGGAGAAAGATTCTACTTAAAAATGCTCCTGGCTCATATCAGGGGACCAACAAGCTATGACGACCTTAAAGTGTATGAGGGCAACCACTACACAACTTTCAAAGACACAGCACGAGCCATGGGCTTGCTGGAGGACGATGGAGAATGGATCACTGCCATGCATGAAGTCTCAAGTTATGCATCCTCAAGAAAACTCAGAGAAACCTTTGCTATCATCCTCCAATACTGTCACCCATCACAGCCCAAACACCTCTTTGAAGAATTCTTCGAAAAGCTCAGTGATGACTTCCTCCATGCAGAAGCCACTGCACAGATGTGCCCTACAGATGCAGTAGACAAGGCATTTATCCACAACCAGGTACTACTTGCACTGGATGATGAGCTCTCACAAATGGGAAATCGTCTATCCAACTACACGGACATGCCACAGCCAACACCACTAACTGAGCAGGAAAAGCTGACACAAATTTTCACATCAGAAAGATTCAACAACACAGAACAAGAAGAAATTGTACAGCTGCTTAGTCCTCTACTGAATGTGGAACAGATGGCACTCTGCCAGGCGGTTTATCAGGCAGTGAATGCACCAAAAGAGGACACCATCACAAGACAATTCATTCTCAACTCCCCAGCAGGCTATGGCAAAACCTTTACATTTAAGGTCATTGCAGCCAACATTAGAGCACAGAATGGCATTGTGCTGTGTGTTGGCAGCACAGGCTTAGCTGCTCAGAACCTTGAGGGTGGCAGGACAGCTCATTCAAGATTTAAAATACCAATCCCTATCTTTGAAGACTCCGTCTGTGCCATAAAAGCTGAGTCCTCCCTGGCTAAGCTAATCAAAGAAAGCAGCATAATCATTTGGGACGAGATCTTCAGTGTTAACCGCTTCAATGTAGAGTGCGTGGAAAGAACACTGAGGGACCTGATGCATTCTGACCAACCTTGGGGTGGCAAAACTGTCCTGTTAGGTGGAGACCCTAGGCAGACACTCCCCGTTATCAAGAGAGCAAGCAGAGCCCAAATTGTTAGAGCTTGCATCCAAATGTCTCCACTCTATCCTCTCATGAAAGAACACAAACTACACTTCAACATGAGGACTGACATAGCTGAGAGGGAGTTTGCCAACTACCTCCTGGACTTGGGGGAAGACAAAATCACACATGGAGATACTGCCATTCAAGTCCACATTCCACCACAGCACTTGGTAAAGGATATGGATACTCTCATTTCAAACACCTTTCCTGACCTGCACAATGGCTGTGTCCACAAAGACAACCTTCTTAAAGGCACTGTATACACTCCATTAAACAAGGACATACGCGAAATCAACAACAGGTGCTTAGCTGAGTTCCCTGGACAAGAGAAAATCTACTTTTCAGCTGACTCAGTTAAAGAGGACAACTACAAGGATTCTCTGCCTATAGAATTCCTCAACTCACTAACACCCTCTGGAATCCCTGACCATAACCTGAAGCTCAAACTAGGAGCTCCTGTCATGCTGCTAAGAAACTTGCAATCAGGTCGCGACCGCACTCTCAAGAACGGCACCAGAATGGTGCTGGTGCAGATGATGGACAAAGTACTTGAGTGTGAAATTGCACTAGGGACAAACAGAGGTGAAAGAATCTTCCTTCCAAGGATCCCGCACTATGACAGAGGTGAGGAGTTTCCCTTTACCTTCATCAGACGACAATTCCCTGTCAGGTTAGCTTTCGCCGTTACCATAAATAAAGGTCAGGGCCAGGAAAATGACAGAGTTGGCATCTACTTGCCTCAGCCTGTGTTCGCACATGGCCAACTGTACACAGCCTTCTCTAGGGGAAAGAAAGCCAGTGCTGTCAAAGTTTTAATAGACAATAATGATGAGGGCAAAACTGACAACATTGTTTACACTGAACTCCTTTAATTGTCTATAAATCACACTTCAGACTCTGCAATGGCACCAAACTGTTTTTCCTGAGAACCCTCAACAACAAACTGCTGCTGTGCAAAATTGCAGCCACACAAAAGGAAGTCCTGATCCCTAGAATCAAGTTCATTTCTGATACTCAACATTCCTACTTTGAGTGGGCCAGACGGCAGTTTCCAGTCCGCACCGTTTTTGCCACCACCATCAACAAATCCCAAGGACAGACACTTACAAGAGTGGGGGTCTGGCTTTCGTCCCCTGTCTTCACTCACGGACAGCTTTATGTTGCCAGCTCAAGGACGGGTAACCCAGAAGCTCTCACCTATGCCATAAAGCAAAAAGAAGGACAGCCAGAACATCATACTACCAATGTGGTTTTTCAAGCCTTGCTTCGCGCTGTGCTTCCTGGCCCTACAATCCCCATTGAGGTAAGGCTGTTGCATTGCTACATATGTCATTTCTACACATAATATAAAACTGCTGCTAACCTGAAGATCATTATGATCAAACAAATCACTATCCTTTGTTTCACGTCTGCCCTGGTGGACATGTTTCTCCCATTATGCAGGCTCTACTGACCAAAACTTTTCTGTGTCTCCTTTTCTACAGGCTCAACCATGACAATCTCTGGAACCAGAAACACCCCTTCCACATCACCCCACTCCTCCACGCCCTCCTCTGGATCAGCTGCCCAATATAATTGTTCCTTTACTAAGTTGGCCTTTCCACAACAACTGTGTTCACTGTTGGGGGGGGAGGAGGGTCCACGTGTTGCAAGGCCAGGGCTCTAAGGGTGTTTTACACTTTGAAGTATTGTAGTAGTGTATCTAACATGTTAAAAATGACATAGTGCACTTGATTGTAAAATGTAAAATATTTTGGTTAGTAGAACAGTTTCGTTAATTAACCTCAGGTATACATTTGATGAATATAGTGCACTTAATTGTACAATTTAACATGTTGATTACAAACTGCTGCTATGCAAAATTGCAGCCACACAAAAGGAAGTCCTGATCCCTAGAATCAAGTTCATTGCTGATCCTCAACATTAACATTCCTACTTTGTGTGGGCCAGACGGCAGTTTCCAGTCCGCACCGCTTTTGCCACCACCATCAACAAATCCCAAGGACACACACTTACAAGAGTGGGGGTCTGGCTTTCGTCCCCTGTCTTCACTCACGGACAGCTTTATGTTGCCAGCTCAAGGACGGGTAACCCAGAAACTCTCACGTATGCCATAAAGCAGAAAGAAGGACAGCCAGAACATCATACTACCAATGTGGTTTTTCAAGCCTTGCTTCGCGCTGTGCTTCCTGGCCCTACAATCCCCATTGAGGTAAGGCTGTTGCATTGCTACATATGTCATTTCTACACATGTCATTTCTGAATAATATAAAACTGCTGCTAACCTGAAGATCATTAGGATCAAACAAATCACTATCCTTTGTTTCACGTCTGCCCTGGTGGACATGTTTCTCCCATTATGCAGGCTCTACTGACCAAAACTGCAGCTTCTTTTACTATTCACTGTTAACATTAACACTCACATTTTGTGCTTGAGTCATCCCTTATCTGTGTCTCCTTTTCTACAGGCTCAACCATGACAATCTCTGGAACCAGAAACACCCCTTCCACATCACCCCACTCCTCCACGCCCTCCTCTGGATCAGCTGGCCAATATAAGTGTTCCTTTACTAAGTTGGCCTTTCCACAACAACTGCGTTCACTGTTAACATTAACATTCTTTCCTACAAATACACTCAGACTCCATTAAAAATACACTGAGACCAACATTTTACATGTTTTGACTTTGTCAACCTTTGCTCCCACAGAAGCTCTCACCTATGCCATAAAGCAGAAAGAAAGACAGCCGGAACATCATACTACCAATGTGGTTTTTCAAGCCTTGCTTCGCGCTGTGCTTCCTGGCCCTACAATCCCCATTCACGTAAGGCTGTTGCATTGCTACATATGTCATTTCTACACATGTCATTTCTGAATAATATAAAACTGATGCTAACCTGAACATGATTATGATCAAACAAATCACTATCCTTTGTTTCACGTCTGCCCTGGTGGACATGTTTCTCCCATTATGCAGGCTCTACTGACAAACTTTTCTGTCTCCTTTTCTACAAGCTCAACCATGACAATCTCTGGAACCAGAAACACCCCTTCCACATCACCCCACTCCTCCACGCCCTCCTCTGGATCAGCTGCCCAATATAATTGTTCCTTTAACAACATGTTAAAAATGATATAGTGCACTTCATTGTAAAATGTAAAATCTTTTGATTAGTGGGACATTTTCGTTAATTAACCGTAGGTATACATTTGATGAATATAGTGCACTTAATTGTAAAATGTAACATGTTAATTCATTTCATGTATAGTAAATGTATGTAGGATAAATGGACAGTCATGGTTCCTATTGGGACCACGACTTTAAGGGGGGGGGGGGGAGTGTGATACCCCACACACATACTGAGTAGTGGATGTGCCTGCCTATTGCCTAACTTTCATCCTGTAGGTGAGCCTGGGTAGGGCATTGGCCCGATGGCTGATGGGAGAGCACCTGGGCCCGGTGTCTCCCAGAGGCCATAAATACCACACTCATCCCAGTTGAGAAGAGAGATCCAGAGGAGCCAGACCTGCTGCCTCCACTCCCTTCATTAGCCTCCATGCCTCCGTTCCTTTATGTTTGATTGTTCTTTCCATCCACACATGCACCACACCATGTATCACACATCCATACACTACACCTACACCACTGACTCACTGACTACACATTCCATATAATTTGTTATGTTAAGTACTGCAGTTCTTTTTAGTTCCTTATATAGGCCTATTATTTAATAAATCATATATTGTTCATCTTTCGCACGTCTCCTGCTCCGAATGTTTGTCAAGGCAAGAACCAGCCATGACAATTCTTTCCTACAAATACACTCAGACTCCATAAAAAATACACTGAGACCAACATTTTAAATGTTGTGACTTTGTCTACCTCTCACAATTTCCTTCCTCCAATTTGCGCTGCGCGCCGCTAGGATGAGCGGGCCGAAGGCCCGCGAAATTCTAGTCTAATTAATGTATCTATGAATGTTTATGTGTATACTGTATGTATGTTTATATCGTCTGTGTGGGAACACATGTATACACACGTTTTATTTTCCATATCAGAAATGTTTTTTTAGAATTGATTGTGATGTTGTTTCTGTCCTCGGAGCGCGGTATAGTCATCAGCCATGTCAGTTATTATTTTATTGTTTTTGTCTTTTTCTTTGATGGTTATGTTTTGTCTCTTTTTAGTGTAAAGGTCATTACACACTGGCGAATTAGCGACGCGATGCGAATAAGCGATCTGAAAATGCGAAATATTGCATGTTACAGTTCGCCTGCGAATCTCTGCAAAATACGACACCAAAGCGAACAAATAAAGAGCGAAAACGGTCGCATTTTCGCACATTCGCACATTTGCCACTGATGTGGAAGCTTGCATGGACTTCAATTGTTTTTTTTTTAAATGCGAATTATTCTCACGAATATATCGTGTCGCTAATTCGCCAGTGTGTAATGACCTTTAGTCTCTTGTTTTGTTTGTTTGTTTGTATGTTTCTGCTATTTCTTTTCTTCAAATCTGCAACTTACTGATTGAACATTCTTGAATACCAAAAAATCATAATAAACAGAGGTTTAAAAAAGAAAGAAGGAGTGTGTCCTTACGGGCA
The DNA here is from genome assembly GCF_963924005.1 of Protomyctophum bolini. Lineage (NCBI taxonomy): Eukaryota > Metazoa > Chordata > Actinopteri > Myctophiformes > Myctophidae > Protomyctophum > Protomyctophum bolini. The sequence goes on along the minus strand of NW_027665352.1, from coordinate 33,344 downwards.
GAGAGGTGAGCAGGTTGCGGCTGAGGTTGAGCGTCTCCAGCCCCGTCCACTGGTCGATGCACAGCGACAGCTCAGAGATCTGGTTGGAGCTCAGGTTGAGTCTCTTCAGACTGCCCAGCGTGTACAGACACTCGGGCACGCGCGTCAGGTCGTTGCACGACAGGTCCACGTCTACGGAGGAGACGGTGTGGAGAAGAAGAACATGTTGGTTATGCAGGTGTAGGTGCACTGTATGTATGTGTCCCATGTGCAAACGGGGGATCTACAAGCTCGTAGCGCGACACAGAGTGCCGCACTACGAGCTTGTAGATCTGCTATTTTTCCAACAGATGCGTTCCAACAGTTTGTTATATATATATTTTTTATCCCACGATTTTGTAACCCATTTTTCACCCCTGTGTCAATCATCTAATGTGATCCTGGGCTCTACACACCCTCCGCCAACCTGGGGAGAGCAACGGACTTAACTCATGCTTCCTTCATGCTTGAGTGTCCAAGTTGCTCCTTTACACCTGACAGGGGGGAGTTTCCCTGGTTGGACGTAGCGCGTGGAAGGAACACGTTATTCCAACCAGTTCCTTTCCCCTCCATCAGGCGCCCCGGCTGGCCAGGGGGAGGCAGTTTAGAGACCAGGATTACTGCATGTTTTTGTGAGGGTATCTACCCTAGGGGACACAGGGAGAACATGCAAACTCCACACAGAAAGGCCCTTTCGCCAACCCCGCCTTCGGGTATGGGCACTGATGACGCGGAGGAGGAAACACGCCGCCAGCACCCACAGCGCCCCGAGCGGGAATCGAACCGAGGACCTGTTCCAACAGTTTGTGACTGCCGCTAATTGTTTAATCCAGGGTACCATGCGTGCTTTCTACGACATTCCCTGCCTTTTGTTTTATGTGTTTAATCCGCCGTATTGTAATAATTAAAAGGAAACTCTGTCTTTGCCGCGGAGCTGGAGACGAGATGGTTTCGCTTTGATGACGAAACCGGAAATCAACACATGCTGTGGGCTGCTAGGGCTTCTGGGAAATGGAGGCCAATGCAAATGAACGGGGTACAAAGCCTTTTGGAGGAGGGTCTTGTGGGGCGGTCTTCCGGGCGCACCAAGATGGCGGGTGGTGCGATCGTTCATAACAAACGGACGATATTTTTTCACGGATCTAAGGCCCAAATAATTCAGCGTATGCTCTAAAAGGTAATACAACAATCTCAGCAGCGTAGAATATTTGATTAAAATGCAGGTTACGCGTTTTCTGGAGTCAAACTGTTAATGGTGCATGATGTACAGTATGTTTACCTGCTAGGTGTGCCAGTCCCTCCAGGCTAGTGGGCATGTTGCTCTGTGTCCTCTGGGTGTTCCTCAGGTGGAGGGTCTGGAGGGCCACCATGGCTGGCAGCTGGCTATACTCACACACACACACACACACACACACACACACACACACACACATACACGCACACACAAAACACAGTTTTAGAACAGTAAAGAACCCCCGAAAATGGTACCATACGAACCCAAAAAGGCCTGCTTTTCCCTAATAAAGGTTATAAAGATTTTTACTAGTTGCTGCATGTGGTGAGGTATGGTTTGGTTATTTCATTCATGAAGCTCCTTAAATGTTACAAGGTGCTGTTACAATAAATAAGCTAAAAAATAAAAACAAGAACATCACGGTAAAAATTAAGCAACAATAGAAAGTGAGATACAAACAGAGCAGTAAAAACAGTACATTTTATTTTATTTAATGATTAAATTTGTGCATTTTAGAGAGAAGCTGGGGACCTGAGACGCTTCCCAGGTCAGAGAATAGACTTTTACCTTAAGGTCTAGCAGGCTTTGTTTCGGTGAGTAGTTAGTTACGTCGTTTGGTTTATTTGCTGGGATTTGAAAATCCTCGCAAGGGAGTGAGAATATCACCAGAGGGCTGCGGAAGGGACTCCCACAGGGCGTCAGAGAGAGACTCGCTGTAAGCCCTGGACCAGGGCTAGGTGGAAAATTAAAAAAATGTTTGTGTTTCTTACCGTAGCTGCGCGTGCATCAGGGGGTTGTTGTTGAGGACGAGCGTCTGCAGGTGCACCAGGCGCCTCATCTGCGGCGGGAGGGAGTCCAGCTTGTTGTCGCTGAGGTCCAGGTACAGCAGGTCGGTCAGGTTGATGAACAGCTGGTTGGGGATGGCGTCCACGGCATTGTGCGCCAGGTTGAGCACCAGCATGTTGCGACTGTTCTCCAGGTCCCGCGGGATCTCCGTCAGCTGGTTGTAGCTCAGGTCCTGGGAGGAGAAGGAGAAGAAGAAGTGTCGTGGAAATTAACCCATTCTGACCTGAGATCAGATTCATACGAGGTTTCCGCTGGACACACACTGGGTCTGATTAACCCATTCTGACCCGAGATCAGATTCTAAAAAAATGTCAGTAGTTCTTCGATTTTTCAAAAATAGCCAGATCTACAAGCTCGTAGCGCGCCACTCGGTGGCGCGCTACGAGCTTGTAGATCTGCTATTTTTCAATAGCTAAAGCATAACATGATGCTAAGCACCAAAATGGGTTCCCGGTCAGAATGGGTTAAGATATAAACATTTAATTTATACTCTAAGTTACAGTCTGATATTATCTCTATCTGTCACACACCCCTGTGGTGCTGGTTTTGGTCCTGTTTGTTTTACGATGTCACTGTCCCATTTTTTGAACGTCTTGAGGCTATGTTGGGGGGGTTTGGCTGTTATGGGAGTGAGCTATAAAAGCTGTCGGCTTTTTGTCACTCTGTGAGTCGGACTGGGGTTTCCATACATGAACAGGTCATGTAAGTTTGTCTCCTACTCGAGTAAAATCCTTATACTTCATATAACTCTGAATTCTTGTGTTGCCTCATTATCGTTATTATGATTTGTCCTTTTGAGCATGTGTCCCACAGACCGCCTTTACAGAAGTAAGTACAGTAAGTACATTTTATTTATAGAGCACTTTTCGAAACAAAAGTTACAAAGTGCTGAACAGTGACACAATATAAAACAATCAGGTTAACCCATTTTAAGCGGGAACCCGTTTTGGTGTTAGCATTACGTTATGCTTTAGCTATTGAAAAATAGCAGATCTACAAGCTCATAGCGCGCCACCGAGTGGCGCGCTACGAGCTTGTAGGTCTGCTATTTTTGAAAAATCGAAGAACGACTGACACATAGAAACATAGCTTTTTCAGAAAACTGTCATTTTCAAACAGACATTTTTTTAATCTGATCTCAGGTCAGAATGGGTTAATACAAAACAAAACAAAATAAATATATATACATATATATACACAAACACGTACATACACACATACATACATATACACATACTGTATACACATATACATATATACATACATGCATACATGCGTCATAATCAATACTCAAAGATTTAAAATGGAGACAAAACAAACGGACCTGCAGAGGAAATCAAGTGACAACATGGGGAAAGTATTTACGAAATAAAAACGTTTTTAAACTGCTTTTAAAAACGTCAACTGACTTGGAATTTCTCAGAGGCAAGAAGAAGAAGAAGTGCACTTCAGGACCCCGTCTTGCCAACTTGTCTTTTGAATGAACGATGCAAACGATTGTTGCAGACATTATCTCGGTCAACTTCTCAACGACAATATTAAGAATGTGATTTAGATGATGTTTGTTTTGTTGCTTGTTATTTAGACAGGAGCAAGTGTGAGATCGGAATTAGCATGCAGAGTGCCTGCTATAAATGCCTAAATTAGGGATGGGGAATTATACAGATTAATTCATTCATTGATGACTTATCGACTGATTAACCAGTTTGTTGATAAACTGTGTTCATTTATTTTTTTAAATCTGAGAATCTTTTTTTTTTTATCCCACGATTTTGTAACCCATTTTTCACCCCTGTGTCAATCATCTACTGTGATCCTGGGCTCTACACACCCTCCGCCAACCTGGGGAGAGCAACGGACTTGAACTCATGCTCCCTTCATGCCTGAGTGTCCAAGTTGCTCCTTTACACCTGACAGGGGGGAGTTTCCCTGGTTGGACGTAGCGCGTGGAAGGAACACGTTATTCCGACCAGTTCCTTTCCCCTCCATCAGGCACCCCGGCTGGCCAGGGGGAGGCAGTTTAGAGACCACAGTATAGCTTATATTTTTCAATAGCTAAAGCATGACATGATGCTAAAACCAAAAGGGGTTCCCGCCCCAAAATGGGTTAATGCAATCGCTAAAATAAACATTTTGACAGCAAAACAAAAAGAACAAAGTCACTTCCTGGTTTATGGGTCAACAATCTTCTCTTTATTCCTAATTTACTCTGAATCTATATGGTGCCGTCTGTGGTTTGGATCAGAACAGCGATGTTCTGTCCTAATGTCGGACTACATCACGCACCTCGTTTGGAATATTAACACTTCTCTAAAGAGAGATCAGACTTATTAGTGCAATAAGGTAGTAATGGAAGATTTCACCCCCCGGTTTGGCGGGGCGGGGGGAGGGGAGGGGAGGGGAGGGGGAGGTGGTGAGTCAAATCAGCCTCATCTTCTTGGAACTCTAGCGACTTTATTCAGAAAAAAAATCCCCGGCAAAATAAGTAGAAAATATGGCTATGGAAAAAGGGAAGAGCGCCAGGATGATGCAATGAAGAGGAAGGGAGAGAGAGCTGCATTGGATAAACATTGACGTTCTTGCTGAATGTATACATTTGAAATATGAACCGTCTAAACAAACAGATTAGACTGGGCCTGCGTAAAGGACCATACCTCTAAACAAACAGATTAGACGATTAGACTGGGGCCTGCGTAAAGGACCATACCTCTAAACAAACAGATTAGACGATTAGACTGGGCCTGCGTAAAGGACCATACCTCTAAACAAACAGATTAGACGATTAGACTGGGACCTGCGTAAAGGACCATACCTCTAAACAAACAGATTAGACTGGGGCCTGCGTAAAGGACCATACCTCTAAACAAACAGATTAGACGATTAGACTGGGCCTGCGTAAAGGACCATACCTCTAAACAAACAGATTAGACGATTAGACTGGGACCTGCGTAAAGGACCATACCTCTAAACAAACAGATTAGACGATTAGACTGGGGCCTGCGTAAAGGACCATACCTCAGTCTAAACAAACAGATTAGACTGGGGCCTGCGTAAAGGACCATACCTCTAAACAAACAGATTAGACTGGGGCCTGCGTAAAGGACCATACCTCTAAACAAACAGATTAGACGATTAGACTGGGACCTGCGTAAAGGACCATACCTCTAAACAAACAGATTAGACGATTAGACTGGGACCTGCGTAAAGGACCATACCTCTAAACAAACAGATTAGACGATTAGACTGGGACCTGCGTAAAGGACCATACCTCTAAACAAACAGATTAGACTGGGGCCTGCGTAAAGGACCATACCTCTAAACAAACAGATTAGACGATTAGACTGGGCCTGCGTAAAGGACCATACCTCTAAACAAACAGATTAGACGATTAGACTGGGACCTGCGTAAAGGACCATACCTCTAAACAAACAGATTAGACGATTAGACTGGGGCCTGCGTAAAGGACCATACCTCAGTCTAAACAAACAGATTAGACTGGGGCCTGCGTAAAGGACCATACCTCTAAACAAACAGATTAGACTGGGGCCTGCGTAAAGGACCATACCTCTAAACAAACAGATTAGACTGGGGCCTGCGTAAAGGACCATACCGTTTGTTGCTCTGTCATCTTTACAGCGCAGAGATTGAGAGAAAATACTTTTTGGTGCATTTCATACCGAGGCACACAGAAGTTAGTGCCAGGGACCGAACGTATGTATGTAATGTTAACGTTTGTTTATGTATGGGGGAAAAGGAAAGGAAAGGTACTATGTTATTGTTTACCCAGGGTAACTGCAGGACTAAGCTCAAGAACTTGTTTACAGCCAGGCCCTGCTCATAGAACATTTCATGGTAGGGGTTCAATGCCTTGCTCAAGGGCACTTTAGCGGTGGTCATTTTAACGTGCCGGTCCGGGGATATACGAACTAGCGACCTTCCGATATCAAGACCACTCCGCAAACCGTTCGGCCACCGCTGCCCCTTAAAGGCTCATACATAGTCTGGATTTTCGGTGGTGAGGTGACCACCGAACTACAACATGACGTCACTGAGCCGCGGTGAAGAGCAAACCACCGCCACCGCTCCAGCCCTTCTCTCTGTTTTTACTCACCACCGCTCAACGTTATTTCAGCTCCGGGGGTGGTCAGCTCACCACCGGAGCGGTGGTCACCTCACCACCTAAAATCCAGACTATGAATAGGCCTTGGCTTAAGAGGTTAGTGAGGGCGGGGTGCCAGGGACCGAACGTATGTATGTAATGTTAACGTTTGTTTATGTATGGGGGGAGGGGGGATGGTATAATTACCAGCACAGACAGGTCATCCAGCTGAAAGATGTCATCAGGGACTCCAGAGTTCTTCAGGTTGTTGGCTCTGGCCACCACCGCCTGCACACAAAATAAAACATTTAGGCCAGGGATGTCAAACTCAAATACACAGAGGGCCAAAATAAAGAAATTGGTACAAGTCGAGGCGGGCCGGACTGTGTTTCAACACACGGGGAGAGGGGTAGCTGAAAGTAGACCACAAGTGATATACTTTCACTGCTGATCAATATAGTGAAGAGAAGACGCATGCTTGCGCTTGTGGGCCCTCGATATGTGACAATGCACTCGCAGTGCATTGTGGGACTTGTAGTATTATGGTGGTCCGTGCAATATACCAGAGGGCCAGTTCAGGCCAAAGATAATTCCTTCACGGGCCTGATTTGACATATATGATTTAGGCCATTATTATTATACGTTTCATGCGAAGAAATAATGAAACATGAGTGAACATGGTGTGTGTGTATATGTGTGTGTGTGTGTGTGTGTGTTAGTTACCCGTAGGTTGGGTAGGCTGGACAGTTCTCCATGTAACGTTGTCAGACTGTTGTGACTCACTGAAAGATGCTCCTGCGAGAGAAGGGACAGAGAAAACAGAGGTTAATATAAATAATACACAGAGCCAGGAGCACGGTGGTGGCGCTGTCGGTATCGCGCTGCCGTGGCCTCACAGCTATAGAAGGTCCTGGGTTCGATTCCTGCTTGGACTCCTCATGCATTGAAGGAAGCATGAGGTGACAGTCCGGTCAGCTTTCCCCCAGGTTGGCAGAAGGAGTGTAAGCGCCCAGGATTACATTAGAGAGAATTGACACCGGGTGAAAATAAATGGTCTGCAAAATTTGAGGGATAATTTGTATTTAACCCATTTTGGTGTTAGCATTATGTTATGCTTTAGCTATTGAAAAATAGCAGATCTACAAGCTCATAGCGCGCCACCGAGTGGCGCGCTATGAGCTTGTAGGTCTGCTATTTTTGAAAAATCGAAGAGCGACTGACATAGAAGAATTTTTTTGAATCTGATCTCAGGTCAGAATGGAAAACTGTCAGGATGTAGAAGACATTTTTTAGAATCTGATCTCAGGTCAGAATGGGTTAAATAAATAAAGAATACACCCACACACACAGCATTTCTGAAACTACACAAACTGATCTAGGATCTGCCCTAAACGAGGCATATTGTGCTCCGTTGTTAAGATGCATCACTTGCAACTGAAACCTCCATGACTGCCGACACCAGCAGCATTACCTCACCGCCACAACAACACGTACAGTAGACGGGTGAGAGATGGGTGGCGGAGATAGATAGCAGACTAATGTTATTGATGTGCTCCATTAAAAAAGATCAAATGTACAGCATAGCATAGCAAATATAAGAAGCACAGCACTATAGAGCGCCGCAGTCCCTCCCCCTTTCAGAGAAACGAGTGGCCCATGAAATGAAAACCCAATGCATTCTCCCATCGGCACTTTCTTATTTAATTTATTTAAAGACGGTTACGCCGCGGACAAAGCCAACTCGGATCGTGACAAATCATGACAATGAACACAATGTTTTGGGGGCCGATCAAATAATTTACAAGACGAAAAACAAAACAAATAGTGTTGTCTCCTGACTTTCTTTTCTTCTTTCTAATTATTTGATCGGCCCCCAAAACATTGTGTTCATTGTCATGATTTGTCACGATCCGAGTTGGCTTTGTCCGCGGCGTAACCGTCTTTAAATAAATTAAATAAGAAGTGCCGATGGGAGAATGCATTGGGGTTTCATTTCCTGGGACACTCGTTTTTCTGAAAGGGGGAGGGACTGCGGCGCTCTATAGAGAATCAGTTTTCCCATTGCTATTGTTCCTGTTTTTGTTTTTTTCTGTTCTTTTTTTCCCCTTTTATCATTTGAATTATTAATAAAGGTGGGCATAATAAGCTTCGGCTTCAGCCCAAACCTTTTCAGTCAAACTGTAATTGTGTAAAACCCTCATTCTGAAATGTACTGTACTGTAAATGACTGAGAAAAATAAACCAACTAAAAATAGCTGTCGGTGTTTATCCGTTGTTCACATACCTCCGTATAGATCTAGGACACTGAGATTAGATAATCCCTCCAGAAGACACATTAAAGCATTAAAGGAACCTGTGTTTTCTCAGTGAGGTCACACCTTGGACTGATAAGTCTAAAATGCAGGGAATTAGATTATGGATTGACTGAAACCTTCTAACCCTAAATGGTGCATTTTAATATAGCGCCTTTCTCCAAGGTGCATTACCGTTTACATTCACACACATTCATACACCGATTGCAGTGGAAGCCAATGCAAGGCACCAACCAGCACATCGGGAGCAATGTGGGGTTCAGTGTCTTGTTGCCCAAGGACACTTCGACATGTAGACAGGAGGAGGAGCCGGGATTCGAAGAGTTGTGACTCTGAGCTGCGCGCACCACGGCAGAGACAGATTACGTTAATTTGGTGTTGGACTCCAAGAAGAGGGAGAGTTGCTCAAATGTGAATCTTGATTTTTTCACCACAAGAATCAATTCTTGTGGAAGTTGTGGTGCAGCACTAGTCAGTATAGCTGCCAGAGGATCTAATCCATTGTGCATAAACGGGCCTTTTCAAACGGGGAGCGATAAAACGCGCCAATAGTTAATTTTCAACAGAGAAGCGTATTTTACGTGAGTGCGCCCCCGTGAATTTGTTTTGCGCTCGTGCTCGTTGCGTGCGTGCACATGCCCGCGACTCACCGGACCTGGATTCTGTTTATCTTTTTTGTTTGTTACGCTTGCGTTGTTGCGCCACCCTCTTCAACAGACCTGGAGGAGACCTGTGTGTTTGTGTATCTGCAACAACGCCTGCGTTCCTCGCTTCGAGTTTGTAAAGGCCCCTTAATGCATCTGATCCCAGTGCCATTAACGATAGGAATTCTCTCTATGCCTCTTATTATGTGAATTAGGTCTGGCTATAATAATGTGGTGTGAAGAATGCCTGAAGAAGAGAAGACCTCACCAGCTTCTGCAGAGAGGCCAGCTCCTCGGGGAGGTAACACAGTCCCGTCCTGTTCAGCTTCAGCCATCGCAGGCTGCTCATCTGCTTGACATGCTCCGGGAAATAACCGCCCTGAAGGTAGTATAGAATAGATAAGAGGAGAGGGGAGAAAAGGTGAGGAAAAGGTTATCATTGACGGTCATGACATAAACAGGTTCAGGTTCAGGTTCATTTATTTGTTTGTTTGTCCCCGTGGGGCAATTTGGTTTACAGCAAGGCATAAACACAGGCAGGTAACATGAAACACAAAAACACAGCAAAAAGGCACATAGTACACATAGAACATTAAAACAGGATGGCAGTTCAAGGTATCAGTGTAACATTATAATTCATAACTTTTCCAGAACAGTTGTATAAATGATTAATACAAGTGAGTCAGGTGACAAGTTACCTCCTCCTATCGGCATTTAGAGCCTGGATAGCTACAGGCACAAAGGAGAACTAATACCATAATAACTAACTACAAGGACAGATGAATGTCAACAGTGGCATCATGTATACTTGTACGTATAGCACTGTTTCCCCCAAAACTGGGTCATTTGTATGGCTCCCCAATTATTTGTCGTTTCCTACATTTTGTTTTTAATTATTATCACTTCGAAAACATCCCCCCCACCCGAAAACCTTTCATGAATTAAAACTATTTCCCCTCCAGTCATTTTATGAAGAAAATCTAAAGAAATAATAAGTCCATAAGTTAGAACACTTTCTTTTTCTTTAAGTAGTGAAAATAGCCAATCTACAAGCTCACATCGTGGAGCATCACATCACGTTGTGAGCTTGTAGATCTGCTATTTTTTACTAGTTTGGGTCCCGGGCGAATGTCTGATTTCTGTTTGGGTCATCACGGGCCAAAAGGTTTGAGAACCACTGATGTGAGAGAGAACACAACACCAACTGTAGTTCTCACAAATCATCCGACTAAAATATGTACATAATATAATCCTAGGTAGTTTACAGAGTAGGATTTGTGTATCTGCAACAGGCAGAGATCGCAATGAACAGGGCCAAAAGAAACGTAACACTTTGGAAAAGCACTCGTTTGTGATTTCACTTGATCAAGCCTTTTCTAACGTTCCAGATTCAGACTACAAAATAAATAATTTAAATGTATGACATGAAAATGCAATTCTCGTTATGTAGACAGCACTAGAATTGCATTTTATGTAGTCATAGCACTTTATAGTACACATGTATATTGTATAATATATAATATAGTATAGTATGTAATGTATAGTTGACATAGATACTCCACTGCTACGTTCTTAGTTGGAGGCAGCGGTGGCCGAACGGTTTGCGGAGCGGTCTTGATATCGGAAGGTCGCTAGTTCGTATCCCCGGACCGGCACGTTAAAATTACCACCGTTGAAGTGCCCTTATTGGACAAGGCATTGAACCTCTACCATGAAATGTTCTATGAGCAGGGCCTGGCTGTAAACAAGCTCTTGAGCTTAGTCCAGTTACCCTGGGTAAACATAGTAACTTTCTTTCTGTCTTAGTTTATACATGATTCACGGTAACTACTTTTTATATATGTGATGTATGCCATGCTTTTGTTTTTGCTTAAATATAAGTGGCTCTGGATTAATAAAAGAGCCTCTGCTAAATGCCTAAATTGTAAATGACACCTGCCTGATATCAGTCAGAATAGAGACAGAAATGGTGCCTTACCGGCCGATACTGTATGTAAACATCATCAGACATACATTAATGTTTGTGTTTACACAAACATTGACCATTCATTCATTAAAACTGACCATTCATTATCAAATTCAATGGCATTTAATGTTTGTATTTACACACAGACACTAAAAGCTGGACATAGGAGCCCCTCAAAAAATATACTGTATCAGAATGGTATGGGTATAAGTCGATACTTTCTCTTATATGGACTGATTGATTGAATACTTTTAACAATTTGCAGAAGAAAAAAAATCTCAGGAAAGTATTTAGGGATGACAAACTGACCTGGGAATGTAAGCCTGTGTTGAAAGAACTAAAAAACAGCATAATCTGGCACTGGCACTGCCAGTTTGATGTTTTTGGCAGACAACAATAATCCCAAACCTCTACAGATTGTTTTGTCCCAATAATATATGGCCAACATAACAATGAGATCATGACATTTTCCACACACGTGCATAATGTGCGCGCCTGTGTGTGAGAGCAATTTGTGTCAACAATACAGTACAGGCCAGGGTACAGGAAAGGATGAAGTCATCACCCTTCCTCTTCCTGCTTGCTTTGCCCTTGAAGGGTGTGAGTGACTAACTAACCAATTTGGCAATCGCAATTTGGTATGCTAGCAACTAAATTGATTTGTAAATGTTGAACCTACAGTACTGTAGCTTGAAGGCAGAGGAAAACAATGTACACAACTTACAAGCTACCAATATTGTCTGTTTGTTGTTAGACTCTAACAAACCTGCTTCTATGGCAGAGGCTCTGCTATTGATAAGATGAATTGATGTAGTTGAAGTAATTTGTTAGATAGCAGATGATGACAAAGCTAATTTACCGACAGATTGACATGGCAGCTAGCTATAAAGCCACACTATACAAACAGTACAGTCACTTAATGCAATCACGCTGCCAGACCCAGGCTGTGTCAGCTGTTGTTACATTGCTGCCTGGCGAGACTGCTATTTATATCTCCATGTGGGTCAAAACAAACATTATCTAGCCAAAGACCTGTTCAAAAATCTGTTCTTCTTATATGGCCCTCTATCTCAACATTGTTAAACCGGCTTAGTTAGTGGTGTAAAGTCAAGAGAAGTTATGAGAAAGCCAATGGCTATGCTAGAAAGTTAGCCAACAATTACTGAACCAACAACATTTACAGTTTGAGTAAACAGCCAGCTGTCTTATTTTTATCTGATCTCTTCCACACTGGACAGCCAAGAGATGTTAACTGGCTATCTATCCTATTATTCCCAAAACAGACCTAGAAGATGTTCTAATACACACCATGGGCCAGAATGTAATTAAGCCAAGCCAAGACAGGAAAACTCATGTCACAGTTTGACAACTGGCTAACGCCCAGTGCTAGTATAAAGCTAAGCCAGTGCAAGCTAAAAGTTAGCAGCTAGCTAAAGCTAGCATCGCTGTAGTTGCCTTGTAAACACTGCAGCAGCTCGCTGGCTACCCGGTCGTACATGTTCGCTAAACGGATATCAGTATCAAACCCCACACATAATACTAAAAGGGGGAAAACAATGCTTACTTTGAAGTCATTTCCACTGAGGTCTACCCCCCTTATGAAGGGGAGAACTCCGGTCGCAGCCATTTCTGGTTCAGGATCTCAGCCGCTGTGAGGCGCTCAGCTGAAGTGTTGCACTGATGCCAGCTAGTCTATTTTGGTTTTGGTAGCTGCTGTGTTTGGCTGCGGGACTCGGGAGGGTTGACTGACTGACTGACCCGTGTGGAGGTGTGACTCACTGGAAACCATGAGACAGAGTTACGACATTGAGGGGGCGGAAAAATGAGCGCTGTTCAGAGCCTTGGATATAAACCAGTGAAACCACGGTTTTCATTCCATTGAATGGGGGACGTTGATTGAATCAGATGTATAGACATAGACAGAGTTACTTCATAGGGCCAGACCAGTCCAATGGCGGCTCCGACTGAGTCCTACATAGACTTCTATTGAGAATGGAGACAACCAACTGGGACAAGTCATGGACCGGAAGTAGGCAGAAATGCATTGGACTCAGGCAACAGCTCAGCTTGAATGACCTTAAATCCCTTTATTTTAGATTTTTTTTTGTAGTAATAGTACAACATAAACATTAAAGAGACTCTAGTTGTTACCCTACAATACTTTAAAACAGTTGACATGTTGCACACGTGCTTAAAATAGCTCTTATTTGCGCCGCCCTCGTTGAAAACAATGTATTTCCAACTCCAGCTTGTCCCAGTTCAGGCTGCATGAACAGCGCTCGTTCGGTTTCTGCCCCCTCAATATCGTAACTCTTCTATTAGATGGCTCTGATCCAGCCTAGCTGTGTGTAGTGTAGTGTGACAAGCTGGAGTTTGAAATACATTGTTTTCAACGAGGGCGACGCAAATATCAGCAGTTTTAGGCATGTGTGCAACATGACAACTGTTTTAAAGTATAGTGACAATACAAAACAGTTCAGTCACTGACAACTAAAGTCTCTGTAATGTTTAATGTTATACTATTACTAAAAAAACCGATCTAAATGAATTTAAGACCATAGAGCTGGGCTGTTGCCTGATCATATGCAATATGCATTTTTAAAGTAATTAATGTCTTTTGAAAAACAGTGTGATCAGAAACTGTGTGTGTGTGTGTGTGTGTGTGTGTGTGTGTGTGTGTGTGTGTGTGTGTGTGTGTGTGTGTGTGTGTGTGTGTGTGTGTACGCGTGGGTGTGAGAGAGAGAGATGTGAATGTGACCGCAGTCACAATTTTGCGCAAACCCTGAGACAAAACAAGATATGTTGATAGAAATATTTTGTGTGAACTTGCCCTTTAATAATAACGGGACCGACCAAATTAAGCGGCCACTTGGCGGCGCCAAAGATTGTATTGCACATTCTTATTTTTCCATTTTCCAATCAATTTGTGTGGGTATGATGCTTCCTTGCTTATACAGTAAGCGACCTTTGGACATACCGGTAAATATAGTAGCTTCAGATGATGGCACACGAGATAACCAATCTCACATCGCCGTATTGGTGTAAAGACCCATGAACCGTTTCGTTGACTCGTTCTGACGGATCGTGACACAATTCACGGGTGATGATACAACGGTCGGTGACACAGATTGAATCAACTTCTACGATCGAGACCCAGCTGTGTGGTTGTTATTCCTTCCCTGCGCTAACGTTAGCTCGCCAGCTAACAACAGAAGGAAACCAAACCACATCAAGAAAAACAACCAGCCAGCCTGATTGATTGATTGTTCTGCGTTTTCCAAAGATGGATAATCATAATGTCACGACGTATAGCGTGCAGCTGTACATTTATGACCTGTCGAGGGGGATGGCCCGCAGCCTTAGTCCCATCATGTTAGGTGAGTGAGAGTGAAAGGCTAAAACATCTGTATCCCTGTGGCGTGAGAGCGGTGGAAAGCATTAACGTGGGGCGTGCCTGAGTGATGTGACTTCATGTGTGAGATATATTAATTAACATTTAATTAAACTGTGATTTTATAACTGGTAACTAAGAATTCCACCCATGTTTAACAAGTTGTGTAGTGTGTGTACCTGCTTCTGCTTGCTATATGTTCATCACTTGTTGATCACAGCCTCTGTTTCTGTTGCCTTTCTCTTTACAGGGAAGCAGCTGGACGGAATATGGTATGAATCTGATCTATTCACTGTTATTTTTTCATTCATTTATAGTCTTGTGGTCCAGCATCTGACTGTTACTTACCTCATAGGCACAGTAACCTTAGGGCTATGCTGATGACAACAGCTCCTTTGCATTTCCTATGGAATCATTTAGAACAAGTATAGGCCAGACTTATTTCTGGTGTGAGCCCAGAGTTTAAAGTCAAGTCCAGTCTGTCTGTACCTACCTACCTACTACAGCTCTGATGTTAGACTATAGTCACATACAGGCATATGCCATTCAACTGCATGGTAGGCCAGGTCTAGCCTGCTGGGCACCATTTCATTTAGGGTATATGATCCTGTCGGGAGCGGATGATATCGTTACGTCATGTTGTAGTATTGTTTTGTAGTCATCAGGATGATATCGTTACGTCATGTTGTAGTATTGTTTTGTATAGTCGACAGGCAGGAACAACAGGCGGCAACTTTATTGAGGGAAAAGGAATTAAGGTTCCTTCCTTTTTTCTCAATAAAAGCTACGAGAGCTTTTATTGAGGGGAAAAGGACAATGGTTGGCTGCAGAGGTAAATGCAGATGCAGGTAGCATATATTATTTCTCTCTCACACACACACACACACACACACACACACACACACACACACACACACACACACACACACACACACACACACACACACACACAGACACACACACAGCGACCCAGGAGTCCTAAGTTGGTGTTGGCTATAGATTGCACTCTAGTCTCTTGCATCATATACGAGTAAGACGCGCAAACGCGGGAAGCGAACGCAGCTCGTACATATTTGGGTTTTGGACGTATAGCTGCTTTGGGGACTCCTTATATGGTTATGGCTGAGTCATGGTGACGTAACAGCGGGACAGACACTTGCATCAATCACAAACAAATCACTCAGCTCCATATATGGGCACAAAAGCGGGACAGACACACACAGACAGACATGATCTGCTAGGTCTCATAGTGAGTGCTCACTGTGTTCGCAATCACTGCGTTCGCAATAATGCATTGCTTGGTGTTTTATTCTTCCAGGCACACGGCCATAGTGGTGTACGGAGATGAATTCTTCTTCGGTGGGATAGGGATCACCAGCTGTCCACCGGTGAGGTTTAAACACAAAGGAAGTGACTGAATGTTTATAGGCTAAGGCTTATATATTATTACAGCAGTGCAGATGACAGAATATGATGCACATAAACATAATATGCAGAGCTATACTAATATAGGACTACTAAAGCTGTATTTGTATCAGCCTTCGGATTGGTCCCTAACTGACTTTATTGACACCAAGTTTAAACTAAGAAATGAATGCACAGACAGAATATCAATAGCCTACGATACGAAGCAACTGAAAAAACACGTTATTTCATTGGTAGTGGACGGAGAGAAAGGATTTTTGTCCAACCACAAAACGGTAACCAATGGGTTGGAAGAGGCGGGGCACAACCAGGGGCGGGACATTTGAGCCGACAGCCGCGGACAGAAGTCTGTATTGTAATAATAATAATAATCAAAATCTACAAAGTAACTAGTAACTATACTTTTAAAATAATTGTAGTGCAATAAAGGTACAGCAGTATAAGTAAGTAAGTAAAAGGGGGTCATACCTATGTTCCCTCAGCCCTATGTTCCCTCAGAAGGAGCATTGGTCCGAGGTGCGCTGGGGGTCGGGAGAGGGTGGGTGGTTAGGTTTAGGTGTCTGCCCCGGGGGAGGTTAGGGTTAGGGTGAGGGTTTGAGGTAGGTTGTCCATCGGACCGTCGGCATATTGACGCGGACCCGAGGGAACATAGGGCTGAGGGAACATAGGGCTGAGGGAACATAGGGCTGAGGGAACATAGGGCTGAGGGAACATAGGTACGGTCCCAGTAAAAGTACCTCAAAATAGTACAGTAGCCTACTTGAGTAAATTATATTACTTTCCACCACTGGCACTAACACGGTAAAAACACGAGATTTACAAACTGTGTCTCTTCGGTGCTACCGAGCTTTTCAGCAGGACATTAAATCCCATAGAACAGTATACTACATCAAGCCTTTAAACATGATGCGTGCTGGGTTGGCCTATGGGTAATAATAGAACAATTATAGAACAGTACTACATCAAGCCTATAAACATGAATGATGCGTGCTGGGTTGGCCTACGGGTAATAATAGAACAATTATAGAACAGTACTACATCAAGCCTATAAACATGAATGATGCATGCTGGGTTGGCCCGCGGGGTAATAATAGATGGATTACTGGCTGCATTGATTCCTGGCACTGGCCCCATACTGTGATGCTGCTTGTAATGTAGTTGCCAAGTGCCCTTGATTAAGACCTCTATGTTGGAGACTGAGCTCGGCATAGTCCTCTGCTATCAGTTTATTGGTACTGCTCTTCCTTATAGGGTGGGTAGAGAGGCTGCCTGGGAATCGGAAGGTTGCTGGTTTGACCTGTGGCTTGCAAAGTCTACCTGTGGAAGTGCACTTCCACAGGTAGACTCACCTGAACAGCTATATGCGAGTGCTGAATGGCCTTCATCTTTGAGTAAACGGTCATGCCCCTCTCCTACTATAGTAGCAGGGGATAGTGGTAATTTTAACGTGCCGGTCCGGGGATACGAACTATAGCGACCTTCCGATATCAAGACCGCTCCGCAAACCGTTCGGCCACCGCTGCCCCATACAGCTATCTGTTTGGTGAAGCAGTAAACGTAATTTCCCCTCCCCCCTCCCCCCCGGGGCGGCAGTGGCTCAGGGGTAGAGTGCCTGGATGGGAACCGCAAGGTTGCCAGTTCGAACCCGGGCTCCCCCAGAGTTACTGTCGAAGTGTCCTTGAGCAAGACACTGAACCCCTAATTGCTCCCGATGTGCTAGTTGGTGCCTTGCATGCATGGTTTCCGCTGCCATCGGTGTATGAATGGGTGAATGTAATGCACAATCTATGTAAAGCGCCTTGGATAAAGGCGCTATATAAATGCACCATTTACCATTTACCATTTACTAACCCTTAATGTATAATCCTTAATCTACTCATTGCTATGAATAATAAATAGTCTTACTGGCTTCTCAGTGCCAGTGGCCTTAGTTGGAACTTTAGGAAGTCTAGATACATTCCCTTTGGCTCCAATAGTTAAAAATGTATCATCAGATCAATACATTTGTCTCTTACAGAAACATTGGACCATTTGGACCATAGACACCTGAATGATTCATTACGTACATGTCTGCAATAACCTTTGGACTGTGGAAACATTTTTGTTTGTTTGCAGTAGTATAGTGCTCACATTCTTTTAACCCATTTTGGGGCGGGAACCCCTTTGGGTGTTTCAAGCATTATGTTATGCTTTAGCTATTGAAAAATAGCAGATCTACAAGCTCATAGCGCGCCACCGAGTGGCGCACTACGAGCTTGTAGGTCTGCTATTTTTGAAAAATCGAAGAACGACTGACATAGAAACATAGCTTTTTCAGAAAACTGTCAAGATGTAGAAGAACATTTTTAGAATCTGATCTCTAGTTCAGTTCTCTGATCGCTAGTGTGTAGAACCGCTGATCTGATCAACTGATCTGATCAACAGCCTTGATAGAAGGATGACATTTTGTTGTGTTTGTATCACTGACTGTGTCTTTACACACAATGTCAATCACGTGGTGATGTGTGTGTGTGTGTGTGTGTGTGTGTCGATCAGGGCGGGACAATGCTTGGTCCTCCAGACACCGTGGTGGAGCTAGGAGAGACGGAACTGTCAGAGGAGATCTTCATGGACTACCTCTCCTCCCTAGGAGAGAGCGCGTACAGGTGACACACACACACACACACACACACACACACACACACACACACACACACACACACACACACACACACACACACACACACACACTTAACCCATTCTGACCTGAGATCAGATTCATACGAGGTTTCTGCTGGACACACACTGGTCTGATTAAGTGGTCAGTGACAACATGACAACTGTTTTAAAGTATATAGTGACAACTTAATTGTCACTATACTTTAAAACAGTTGTCATGTTGCACAGACACATGCCTAAAACTGCTGATATTTGCGCCGCCCTCGTTGAAAACAATGTATTTCAAACTCCAGCTTGTCACACTACACTGCGCGCGCACACGCACGCACACACACACACACACACACACACACACACACACACACACACACACACACACTAGTAGTAGCAATCACTCTTATCCATGCAGTGCAGCAGTTATACAGTAAAAGTCTATGCAGAGGAGAGGAAACGGTGTGAAATGTTGTTCTCCAATTAGATTGAGAAATGTGTGTTCTCGCCACTGTAGATTTCTGTTAACCGTTTAACCACAAAAGTTGCAATTTATTAAAAAAAAAAAAATGTATCGACTATTTTTGAAAAATACCTGGTAGATTGTCTTTTTTTCAGCAAAGAGACTTGGTAGAGAAAAAACTAGAAAAAAAGACTAAGGGCGCCGATTCATGCTTCTATTTTACCGCTGTTTCGGCACTGTAGTGCCGAAATGATTTCGGCTCGTCAGAAATTTTCAGTAGCACCGAAGAGACGACTTTAGGACGGTACCCCCCCCCCCCCGACTTTTATTCGGCTCTAAAATAGGAGTATGAATCGGCCCTAAGTCCAGAGTCCACCAGGGTTAACTAAAATAATAGTACGTACAGAGGGTTTATAAGTGGTTAAAATGGAGCCTATAGCAGCTGTTGCATATTATTAAGCCACTGATATTATTTGGTCCTCTCGTTCTTTTCCCAGAGGTGACAAGTATCGTTTGTTTGAACACAACTGCAACACCTTCACCAACGAGGTGGCTCAGTTCCTCACGGGCCGAACCATCCCCTCCTACATCACCGACCTCCCGTCCGAAGTCCTGTCTACGTGAGTAGTGGAGCTCAGACATCGCCTTATGTTGATTCCTGGTATACCCATTCCTGGTATGGATGGGTAATTTGCAGTAACTACCACTAAACTTGTGAAGTAATGGTTTTTGCATGGAGTACCGCTCTCCATGTGGAAGCCCTGGAACAGGGAGCGCTAAACGGCTAGAGCTTTGTTGAACACTCGCTTGAAGAAGCTAATCCACAGGTCAAGATACAGGACTTGAACCTGGGATGCAGGCAGCTTCTCTAATCTCTATTCACTGCGCCTATGTCTGTATACATAATATGCTATCCAAATGAAATAAGTTGAATTAAACTAGTGCCAGTGCTGCGGGTGAACTGATTTCAGACGTTCTGCTCATGGGAGATCTCTTGTTTACTTTACGTTGCATAGGACAGCAACGTTTTATTAGTATTGTATTCTAGTTGTGAGCAGCATTGCGTGTTGGGAGGAAAGGTGTCTGAACCATATAGACCAGTTTAAAAACAGTGGGACTTTAAAACTATCAAACTATACAAAATTAAATTAAATCCTTTTTTAGGTTGAAACGGAATCCATCCCAACTCATCCTCCTACATTGCATGCACAAACACTGCATGAACAACCCATCATAGATGCAAACAGATACACAGACCGACACATCTGAGTAATATTTCTGATTACTTTAACAGGCTTATATTATTTTAAACACTAAAAAAGGAATTAAATCCTCTCCTGTATCTTTCTCCACCTCTCTGCAGGCCGTTTGGACAGATACTCTAGACTCCATCCATATTAAATCCTCTCCTGTATCTTTCTCCACCTCTCTGCAGGCCGTTTGGACAGATACTCTAGACTCCATCCATATTAAATCTTCTCCTGTATCTTTCTCCACCTCTCTGCAGGCCGTTTGGACAGATACTCTAGACTCCATCCATATTAAATCTTCTCCTCCATCTTTCTCCACCTCTCTGCAGGCCGTTTGGACAGATACTCAGGCCCATTCTAGACTCCATCCATATTAAATCCTCTCCTGTATCTTTCTCTCCTCTCTGCAGGCCGTTTGGACAGATACTCCGTTTGGACAGATATTAAATCTTCTCCTGTATCTTTCTCCTCTCTGCAGGCCGTTTGGACAGATACTCCATCCATATTAAATCTTCTCCTGTATCTTTCTCTCCTCTCTGCAGGCCGTTTGGACAGATACTCCGGCCCATTCTAGACTCCATCCACATCTCCCCTCCTGGCGGTAACGTCATCAACGGCGGGCGTCACAACTAAAATCAAGCGCGCCCAAAAAGTCGCCAAACTATTTCCAGGTCACTTCCATTGTAATCAGTCTGTCGTCTTTTTGTTTTTTTTGTCTCTTTTTTGCGGGGGGAACAAGGTCTCATGTGATTGTTTATGTGGGTATAGGGAGGAGGACTATGGCCTTGTCACTGCACTAAAGTGACTCCACACTGTTCGGGGTGCCTGTTTTTAACCACAGCGGGGGAACTGGGGGAAGACGGCCACGATGGCCCTCATCAGCACACGTTAAGAAACCGCTGGTGACTCGTCGTGTATCAGAGTTTGCATCTGTTTGGTCAGCGTCCCCAAACAGGCCGATCGACTCGTCTGACGAAGACCGTAAGAGAACGGCGGCGGGACCTGCACTCGTGAGGGGAATCGACAATGTCTACAGGTGTGAAAGAGCGGGCCGGGCAACACATATTTTCTGTATGACAGCCAAGCTACACCAGGCAATTTTGCGCGCGTGCGTATGTGTTTACTGCGCGCGTTTACTGCGCACGTTTACTGCGCGTTTGGATAGGACCAAATATATGTCAGTGATACCAGGCTACACCAGACGCACGGATACCGCGGGCCATCCTATATGCGTGGATCGGTTCTAATTTCGGTTCTAATTTCTTTACGTGCGTATAATGCCCCCCATGCGCGCGTATCTATATATCCTCCCGGAAGGTCCCGGCGCACAAATCTGCCGCGCGTATAGCCGGGGGGCATTTTGCACGCATACTTTGTACGAGCAGTGCGCTTATACGTCAAACGCACACATGCCCGGTGTAGCTTGGCCGTAAGCTCCCTATGATTTGCCGTTATATAAAATATAAGTCATATATAGAATGGAGAAAGATATTAAGAAAAGGAACAGGCGAGATAACAGGACAAAGAAAAAGAAAAGAACGATGCAGAATATCACAGTCTCTTTTGCAAGTATAAAAGCAGGACTTAATAGCAGACAGTGACACATAATATTCTGCATTCTTGCATTGACACAGACAAGTATTTGGCCCGAGACGTGGCTGCCAACTGCAATGGAATTAACCTGGATCTTCTCCATATTGGCATCGACGGATATGTCGCAATTATTGTTAATGGCGAAATAGTGAAAGGGGGGGCTGAATCTGTCTGGTTGAGCTTTTTTTTCTTTTTCTCCTACATTTGAGTTTTTCCTTTTCTTTCGTTTTTTTTTGTACGTGGAACTCTCTCTTTGGAGTTTGACGAGTGTAATTTAAATTAGTTTGAGTTATTATTCAAGGTATTATTATACAGCATGGAGATTCTGAAGCATAATTTACACCGATTGCGTCGGTCATGAAAAAATAACAGAAAAATAAATCTGTTGTTTTCGGTGAGCGATGCAGTCGTATGACAAAGTATATTACATTTAGCTTAATAGTAGAGGGGACTACATTTGTATTATGTATACAATTACCTTATTACAGTGTATTAAGGTTCTGAAAATAATACTGAATAAAACTAACTGCTAAATGAAATGATAATAATAACAAGGTTGTATCAATACAGTGATCATGCAAAGTGTGTACAGTGTAATGATATGTTCTAATAGTTGAAAGTTACATTATACACACTTGCAAATACATTATGTATTGTATTAGGAGGAGTTCATGTACCTCATGGTTTGGCAGTAGTCTATAGTTGTGCATATTTAAAGGTTAATACATTGGGCTATAATGCATTGAAATAAGGTCATCGTATAAAGTCAGATTTGTACTGGGCTACAGTTTGTTTAGTCTCATAGGAGGACTGCTGGTCCGAGGTCCAGTGATTTGTTTGTCATGGTTCACATTCCCTGCTCACCAGACCAATTGCTATATATGTCCCATAGGAGAGATGGAACCATGAGTTCATCTGTCTGGAGCAATAATCTGGTCAAACTGTCTTAACCCATTCTGACCTGAGATCAGATTCATACGAGGTTTCCACTGGACACACACACTGGTCTGATTAACCCATTCTGACCTGAGATCAGATTCTAAAAAATGTCAGTCGTTCTTCGATTTTTCAAAAATAGCAGACCTACAAGCTCGTAGCGCGCCACTCGGTGGCGCGCTATGAGCTTGTAGATCTGCTATTTTTCAATAGCTAAAGCATAACATGATGCTAACACCAACATGGGTTCCCGTTCAGAATGGGTTAAGAATGTGCTTCCCAGGGGCACGGTGGCTTGGGGTTGACGAAAGGGCCTCTCTGTGTGGACATGTTCTCCCCGTGTCCCCTATAGGGTATATGTACCCTCACAAAAATATATATATATTTTAAATATCTATGTCTAAAACTATACCTCCCCCTGGCTATCCGGGGCGCCTGATGGAGGGGAAAGGAACTGGTCGGAATAACGTGTTCCTTCCACGCGCTATACGTCCGGCCAGGGAAAATCCCCCTCTGTCAGGTGCAAAGAAGCAGCTTGGACTCCTCATGCATAGAAGGAAGTATGAGATCATGCTCCTGGACAAACATGGATCTGTCAACCCCATCAGCCACCAGAGTGTGTTTTATAAAAAACAAACATGGATCTGTCAACCCCATCAGCCACCAGAGTGTGTTTTATAAAAAACAAACATGGGTCTGTCAACCCCATCAGCCACCAGAGTGTGTTTTATATGACAGTACAGTACAGTACAGTACAGTACAGTACAGTACAGTACACCTCTGTGCCTTCACTTCATGCTTGAACATTGAATGCTTCATTTTACTCATTTACGTCGTATCATGGCGATGTTGTGCGCCAAAAAATAGACGATCTGATTTTGTTTTGCCATCCAGAGCAGTAGAAAGGGTTATTCATAGTTCTTAAACATAAACTAAAGCGAACGATAGCAAACTAACATGCCTTTGATATCATATAATGGACAATGAGTAGACTATTCACCGCGTAAAAAAATAAGAAAAGCACAGAACAATTTGAATGCCATGATGAGAATGGCAAAAACTACAGAGATGAAATATGTAAGAATCAGTTTACTCTGACTGTGTGCGACACAATTATGGCAAAGGAACAAAATCAAGCTTTAGAGAAATTAAAGCACATCATTTACATAATGTAGTTTGTATTAGTTTAGTCACTTATAGGATGATGGTCTGTTTACAACAGTAAACCTTGACATACATGGACAATAATATTACGTTCATGCCATTAGTGTGTATTCTTTCTAAATCACAGAAGTGCAATAATGCACATGCAACTGCACAGCACCAATCATAGAACATGCTAAATTGCGTGCTAATTAAAAGTGATATAGTCACGATTTGAGTCATATCTCTGTAACTCAAATCATGATACAGTAAATGCAAATAATAATACAGCAATATTGCAATTAGCAACCTTCACAATATGACCTCTGTATAACAGCAGGCGTTATACTCCAATAATAGTGAATTATTTTGGTGTAACTTTACCTGTATCTCTGCTCTAGGTCTTTCTAATGTCTTTGTTTCTAATAATTATTGCTCACTACACTTCAACTATACGAACGATGCCATTAGAATACCTCTAGTGGTGTGTACTGTATGTACAGTATGGCACCGGATGGGACTGTGTAGATTTGTCAGGGTAATTTGATGATAGATGGCATGTCGTACAGTAACAGTAATGTACTGTACATGTGGTTATGGTAATGCATGGTGTGTTTCCATGCATGTGTGCATTTGGAGCAGCCTTTTTATAATGCAGGATGTAATGCAAAGCGCACTTCAAAGGGACAACTTTAGTTTTGTTTTTTTCTCATCTACTGCGCTTTCTTTCGTTTTAGCGATTTTCGTGATTATTATTATTTTTTTTACAGTGGGCGGTCGCTAAATCTGTATTCATTTTTTCAGCGATTTCTTCATTATTATTTTTTGCTATAGTCCTATATACTACTAGACCCCAGGAAGCCTAAAATATGAACCTTTTGGTTGAACAAAAAAAAAAACTAAAGTTGTCCTTTAATGTTAAACTGTGAGTATAGGTATTTTTCTCTTTTCCATTGTTTTTGTTTTGGAAGGGGAGGGGGGGGGGGGTAACGAATTTGGGGACAATTTATACACGTGAAGGAAAATTAGCCTCGTCAAGAATTGCCCTTTAAAAACTTTGAGCCACAAGGTATAGCCACTGCGTACAGCTCTGTATTCATCTGGCTCACTCTAACAGCCAGTTTCTAGTTTTCATAAATAGCAGATCTACAAGCTCGTAGCGCGCCACTCGGTGGCGCGCTACGAGCTTGTAGATCTGCTATTTTTCAATAGCTATAAAGCATAACATAATTGCTAACACCAAAATCCAGTTGCTGCTGATACCTGTATAATGAGATGTTTATATTGATATTTAACCATGTTAATAATATTGATATTCTTGATTAATATTATAGCCTATATTATTATTCTCTTATTAAAGTCATTTTAAGTAACGTCGTTTTTTTTGTTGTTGTTGTTGTTGAACATTATTGTTTCATTGTATACTTCATGTTTTGTAATTGTGCCACCACATAAATCTGTTTACTGCAAACTTCACTATGTGTTATTATTAAGTAATGTACATCCCAAATATGATTTGCAGATTTTTTGCAGAAGTGGCCACACTGCCTGGTACATGACCACAGACAGTTCTGCGCATATATGCAAAGACAACAAAGTATAATTGTGTAATAATGTATTGATTGAATTATTTACTGACAAATCACTACCGATCGCTACAACCGATGATAGATGCGCACAACAGTCAAAACACAGAAACGCAACATATATATCGTCTCCACCAGGCCGAGGGCATGGGGAGAGAGTATGTTTTCGCACACACACACTCCCTGGATGCCATCGATGAACCTCTGCCCCAAAATGTCCAGAACGGCCTGTTATAGCGCCACCAGGAGGCTGACTTTTGAAAAACACATTATTTTTATATTACTCCTCCTCAGATTCTGTCCAAAACTCCAACAAATCGTTACACACTATCTCTATAGTGATGTGTTCAATATTTAATATTCTATCCTAATTGGCTAACATTGGCTTTCAAAGTTTGCAGGATTGGCCCCGTTTTTGACACAAAAAGCATCAAATCATGAACACAGCGTGCAATTTACGTGAAATCTTTCACAGAATTTCCTACTAGGCTGAGGAATATAATATCCCACCCTTTTCACATTGGCCTGTTATAGCGCCACCAACAGGTGGATTTTTTTGTTTGTTTGTTTTGCTAAACACATGTTTGGAAGAACTTGGTGGACACATTAGTGTGGCTTATTAGCCAGGCTACCGCAGGATAGTAGCACCACAGCAATTCTTGAACCATCCACTAAGTGGCGCTGTCACTCCATCTGTCTCTATAGGCTCTGATGCTACTGCATGTAAAAAGCAATATGATCCAATAGCGGCTTCCTTTAGCTATGTTGTGCAGTAGCTACAATATATGACCATTACGACTTGGATGGGGGAGCATATATACTCTGAAGACCCAACGATATGATTTGTACACTCTCAGAGTTAAATTAACATTGATTTTACAATATTATAAATTGAGGGTCCCAGAGATAGAAATGCCGTTAAATGTGGAGGTCCGTATAGACTATAATTCATCCTTGAAATTAAACGGTTTGAGAATCACTGCTAGAGCCGTAAATATCTTCTCTTCATGGGGGGTCCCTGGCATATCTCTTCAAATGGGGGTCCGTGGGCTAAATTAGTGTCAATTTGAGGGTCCTTTGTAAATCACTGAGCTATCGGTTCCACTGTGAGGAATGGAATGGATAATAAATACATGCAGAGGCCGTATGAACATCTCCTGTCTCTCTGGCTGGCAAGTACAGTATAGCTGAATCAGCCCAGTTAGTGCCAGACCTTTTCTGACACTTGACTAAACGTTAACCTTACCTCCATCTTCAAGGGTGGCGTTATACAGTTATACAGATCGCCCTTATGACACATAAGGGCGATCCAGCTTCTCTAGACTCCTTACTGTATCAATGACACATAAGGGCGATCCAGCTCCTTACTCCTTTGGCCACTCAGAATAGCCAAATGGCATTGATCACGCCTCCAGGTCTTTAGTTTACTCAAGTTAGGGAATAAGACCTGGTACTTAAGACACGCAAAATACAGCCCAATTAAGTGTCTTGCTCAAGGACACTTTAACACGCAGCCACAATGAGCAGGTATCGAACAGGTATAACCTTTCTACTGCCTCCTGAGCCACCACCACCGCCGCCTCTAAGGAGGTTGCTGTTTGTTGTGCAGACTTTGTTGTTGTTGTTGCTGTAATAATGTTAACGCAGCAACGGTGGTCGCTTATAAGGAACAGCTTGACAAGATGTCTGGTGCTAAAGGGTATCGCTCGTGTTCATGTGCCGAGCTGTAAGTTATGGCGTCACTTCAAATGCCACCATCACTCATCACACAGCACTCTCACTCGCTCGCACGCACGCACGCACGCAGGCACACACGCACGCACGCACGCACGCACGCACGCACGCACGCACGCACGCACGCACGCACGCAGTGTAAGAAAGAGAGAGTTCCAAGCTTGAGGGTTTCTTTTTAAGTCATACAAAAAAAACCCACTTCAACGCAACAGCTGGGAGTTCAAAAACGACATTTATATTTACATGCACCTTCCTCAAGGTCCTATACTGTACTACTGAGAATCAAACCCCTCATAGCTTAAAGTATAATTTTTCCATTGGTATTCACAATGAACCGCTATATTATGAAGTGCTGGCATCAGGCCAAGAGGCAGATTGCAGAGAAAGGATCATTGATGCACACAGCAGCTACACACACACACACACAGTGTCAGGATTTGACTTTAGGCCATCTGTAATACTAATAAGTTCATCTCAGGTGGTTTAGGAGGGGTAATAAAAGCTTTAAAATATAGCCATTTGAGGAACCTGCACTTTAAGCCTGATTTATATAATAGCCATGCAACAACGTACTGCTCACAGCCAATCATCTGCCTCCATCTCACCCTGTCCCCTGTCGCCACAGCCAATCATCTGCCTCCATCTCACCCTGTCCCCTGTCGCCATGCACAGCCAATCATCTGCCTCCATCTCACCCTGTCCCCCTGTCGCCATGCACAGCCAATCATCTGCCTCCATCTCACCCTGTCCCCCTGTCGCCACAGCCAATCATCTGCCTCCATCTCACCCTGTCCCCCTGTCGCCACAGCCAATCATCTGCCTCCATCTCACCCTGTCCCCCTGTCGCCACAGCCAATCATCTGCCTCCATCTCACCCTGTCCCCCTGTCGCCATGCACAGCCAATCATCTGCCTCCATCTCACCCTGTCCCCCTGTCGCCACAGCCAATCATCTGCCTCCATCTCACCCTGTCCCCCTGTCGCCACAGCCAATCATCCGCCTCCATCTCACCCTGTCCCCCTGTCGCCACAGCCAATCATCTGCCTCCATCTCACCCTGTCCCCCTGTCGCCACAGCCAATCATCCGCCTCCATCTCACCCTGTCCCCCTGTCGCCACAGCCAATCATCTGCCTCCATCTCACCCTGTCCCCCTGTCGACACAGCCAATCATCTGCCTCCATCTCACCCTGTCCCCCTGTCGCCACAGCCAATCATCTGCCTCCATCTCACCCTGTCCCCCTGTCGCCACAGCCAATCATCTGCCTCCATCTCACCCTGTCCCCCTGTCGCCACAGCCAATCATCTGCCTCCATCTCACCCTGTCCCCCTGTCGCCACAGCCAATCATCTGCCTCCATCTCACCCTGTCTTCTGCCTCCTCTTCTCTCACACCAACTAACTCCATGTCCTCTTTCACTACATCCATAAAACCTCTTTGGACATCCATAAAACCTCTCTTTGGTCTTCCTTATAGGCCTCCTGCATTACAGTTCCCACCTCAACATCTTTCTACCCATATACTGTACTCACTTATCCCTCCTCTGTACGTGTCCACTCCAAACCATCTGAGTCTGGCCTCATAGCTTTCTCTCCAAAACATCTGACTGATGTGTTCTGATGTATTCCTTCCTGATCCTATCCATCCTGGTTACTCCCAGAGAGAACCTCACATGAAGATAGTAATATAAAGCTGTGCCCTAGTTTTGTTCTGCTTTTAACTGTGTTTTTGTACTGTTTTTAACCTGTACGGCGACCTTGAGTGCCCTAATAGAGTGCTCATTAATTATTATTATTAGTGCTCCTCCACCTCCTCCTCCTCCTCCTCCTCCTCTCCTCTCCTCTCCTCCTTCTCCTCCTCCTCCTCCTCCTCCTCCTCCTCCTTCGTGTCTCACGGCGGTGTGCTCATCACTCTCGCTGTCATGCCACCAACTTGCATGCCCTTGTTCCTCGACCTCTATCATTCTAAATCATCCCTATCTTCCTCCTCTCCGCGGGCGGCTCACTGTGCGATGCACAGAAGACTCTTTGACACTGTATTGTATAGATAATGTCTTGTAGACTTGTACTCTGCTCTCAAAATGTTTAACCCATTCTGAACGGGAACCCCTTTTGGTGTTAGCATCATGTTATGCTTTAGCTATTGAAAAATAGCAGATCTACAAGCTCATAGCGCGCCACCGAGTGGCGCGCTACGAGCTTGTAGGTCTGCTATTTTTTGAAAAATCGACTGACATTTTTAGAATCTGATCTCAGGTCAGAATGGGTTAATTAGACCAGTGTGTGTCCAGTGGAAACCTCGTATGAATCTGATCTCAGGTCAGAATGGGTTAACATGCAATTCCTCTGTGTATATACAGTACGTGCACAGACTCACACCCGCGCGAGGAAATGGCTCGCTCTGTCTGTCTGTCTGTCTGTCTGTCTGTCTGTCTGTCTGTCTGTCTGTCTGTCTGTCTGTCTGTCTGTCTGTCTGTCTGTCTGTCTGTCTGTCTAACACCAGTAAGACGCGCAAACGCGGGAAGCGAACGCAGCTCGTACATATTTGGGTTTTTTAAAGATTTATTTTTAAAGTTATTATTTTTTTAAGTTAAGTTATTTTTAAGTTAAGTTTTTAACTTAGACATAACCATATAAGGAGTCCCCAAAGCAGCTATACGTCCAAATATGGAGTGTGTTGCATCAATCACAAACAAATCACTCAGCTCCATATATGGGCACAAAGGGGGGACACACACAGACACACAGACAGACAGACATGATCTGCTAGGTCTCATAGTAAGTGCTCACTGCGTTCGCAACAACAGCCCAAACCACAGTATAGGCATGCTATATTTTGTCATCATTATAAGAGGGCATTGGCAAGGCAAGCGTCCATTCCTCCATATCTGCCGTGTGTAATTGAAAATAAATAATCCACTTTGCGGTCGCTAACCCATATATATTGTATGTGCTCGCTCACACGCGTCGAGATTCGATTATTCACTTCACAGACCGATCTCTTTGTACTGTTTTCCCGAAGACCGTCTAAAACACACAAAGAGGTGACATTCCAAAGACCGTCTCACACACAAAGAGGTGACATTCCAAAGACCGTCTCACACACAAAGAGGTGACATTCCAAAGACCGTCTCACACACAAAGAGGTGACATTCCAAAGAAAGCAGGATAACAACAAGGAAATGTCAGCATTCTCCAGTTCATCTATAATCAATTACGATGACGTCAATACCAACCGTTGTTGAGTATTTCGAGGCCAGTCTATGACGTTAGTACATCAGCATGCAGAGTGGATATACAGTATCATATCAGTCACGTATCAGTCACCCTTCTTACATCTGAAAAAAGCCTGTGTGTGTGTGTGTGTGTGTGTGTGGGTATGGGTGTCCCCTATAGAGTGCCGCAGTCCCTCCCCGTTTCAGAAAAGCGAGTGGCCCAGGAAATGAAAACCCAATGCATTCTCCCATCGGCACTTCTTATTTAATTTATTTAAAGACGGTTACGCCGCGGACAAAGCCAACTCGGATCGTGACAAATCATGACAATGAATAAAATAATTTATAAGACGAAAAACAAAACAAATAGTGTTGTCTGTCTCCTGACTTTCTTTTCTTCTTTCTAATGATTTGATCGGCCCCAAAACATTGTGTTCATTGTCATGATTCGTCACGATCCGAGTTGGCTTTGTCCGCGGCGTAAGCCATAACCATATAAGGAGTTATACGTCCAAATATGGAGTGTGTTGCATCAATCACAAACAAATCACTCAGCTCCATATATGGGCACAAAGGGGGGACACACAGACACAGACACACACACAGACAGACAGACAGACATGATCTGCTAGGTCTCATAGTAAGTAGGTCTCATAGTAAGTGCTCACCGTTCGCAATCCCTGCGTTCGCAATAACGTTGCAATGTAAGTAATTTGCAGACCACTGCATACACACAAGTCTGCACTATACCCCGAGCTATATACCTCTAGTTCATCGTCACGGAACTCCATATTTGGACATGGCTGACTCATCACAGCATCAGCACAAGCATTTAAGACGCTCAGCATAAATGTTGGACAATTAACGAACAACGCACGAGGGACAACATAAAAACTGCTACAGCTATAACTCCGACGTGTCTTAAAATATCACGAAAAAACGCATTAAACTGACGACCAGCGACGGACGATGAAGTCCCCGTACAAAGAGACGCACTCCTTCGAGCAGCGGAGGTCCCAGGCCGAGGCCATGAGGACCAAGTACCCGGGCAGGGTCCCGGTGATCGTGGAGAAAGCCCCCGGCGCCGCCCGGACCACCACCGTGGACCTGGACAAGAGGAAGTACCTGGTGGAGTCCGACATGCCGGTGGGACGCTTCTACTTCCACGTCCGGCAGCGCGTCCAGGGCCAGCTGCGCGAGCAGGACGCGCTCTTCTTCTTCGTGGGAAACAACGTGATTCCCGCCGCCTCCGCCACCATGGGCGAGCTGTACGAGGAGCACCGCGACGGCGACGCCTTCCTCTACGTGGCGTACAGCGGCGAGAGCGTGTACGGCGGGGGGGGCGGGGCATGCTAGTGGCGTCCGTCCGTCCGTCGGCCATTTTGTAGGGAACTGTTGATCTTCGTCCCCGGCCCGTTTAAAACCCCATTTAGGCCTGAAAAGAAATGTCTTTTAAATCCTGACAGTTTTCTGAAATGTTTCTAAGGCCTATATATCACACTCAATATTTCATGTCAAGGACCCCCAAAAATGATCTGTAGTTGGCGTCCGAGACCCCCCCCCCATCTGAAAATATGTTGTTCCAGGGACCGACCACCTCCCAGCAAAGCAAAGATTTGAGTTAAAAAAACTTTCATTCTGAAAAAAATATGTTACAAATTTGAGGCACATTTTCACGATTTAAAAAAAAATAGCAGACCTACAAGCTCATAGCGCGCCACTCGGTGGCGCGCTATGAGCTTGTAGATCTGCTATTTTTCAATAGCTAAAGCATAACATGATGCCAACACCAAAAGGGGTTCCCGCCCCAAAATGGGTTAACATGGCATTGAACTATTAGAAAAGCAGCTCCTGCAGAAACTGCGGCACTCACTGAGAACCCGCAGCGACAGAGGTCTGAATGCTGTGTTATACTTATTAAGAAACCAGATAAGCTCCTCTGTGTGAACCTATAGAAATATAGGACCCTTCCTCATGTAAAAAACCTTTACAAAATAACGTTGTAAAAAAGAAAAATCATACTCGCGTGAAGTGAGAGGCGCTGATCTTCATCATCTCTTCATACATCATCACATTCCAGCCAATCACTTTTGGCGTCCTCACTTTTTTATCCTGGCTTCTTAAGGCCGTCAGCCAATCAAATCATCGCTATAGGTACACGGACACACAAAGCTGGGCAAAAAAAACAAAAACACAAGCTAAAATAACTGCATAAAGCTGAACGTTGTTGAAGTTTGAACTAGAATTCACAAAATAAACACAATAAACAGTCGTCCGTCCATTAACGAATCGGACAACATCGCTGAGGTCAAGGTCACATTTATCAGCATAATTGATTACATAGTATACATTTACTGTAAGTGTGTCGATTTGAGTGCAACGCATCGATGCGTCATTCACATTAACCTCCAGTTGGAAATGGCCTACTACTGTACCGCCTCAAAAGAAAACCTCTGGCGTCAACTATTCTTGATGTGGGTTGGTGGAAGCCACTTATACACGTTAATTTGTCTGTCCTCGACATGAAAACGTTTGAGAACCATCGCAGTAATAATACGCTTGCATTTTTCTACTCTCTACCACCACGTACCATAATGCCCCCCTCCTCCTCCTCCCTCCAATCCTCCCTCCCTCCTTATTAAAGTTCCTTAACCCATTTTGAGCGGGAACCCCTTTTTGGTGTTAGCATCATGTCATGCTTTAGCTATTGAAAAATAGCAGATCTACAAGCTCGTAGCGCGCCACCGAGTGGCGCGCTACGAGCTTGTAGGTCTGCTATTTTTGAAAAATCGAAGAACGGCTGACACATAGAAACATAGCTTTTTTCAGAAAACTGTCAGGAT
>NW_027665353.1:12500-37500 GCF_963924005.1 Protomyctophum bolini | reverse complement strand
GTCATGTTGTTTAGTTAAATGACATTGTGTTATAGTTTACAGCTGTCATGTTGTTTAGTTAAATGACATTGTGTTATAGTTTACAGCTGTCATGTTGTTTTGTTAAATGAAATTGTGTTATAGTTTACAGCTGTCATGTTGTTTAGTTAAATGACATTGTGTTATAGTTTACAGCTGTCATGTTGTTTTGTTAAATGAAATTGTGTTATAGTTTACAGCTGTCATGTTGTTTAGTTAAATGACATTGTGTTAGTTTACAGCTGTCATGTTGTTTAGTTAAATGACATTGTGTTAGTTTACAGCTGTCATGTTGTTTAGTTAAATGACATCAGTGCCCATACCCGAAGGCGGGGTTGGCGAAAGGGCCTTTCTGTGTGGAGTTTGCATGTTCTCCCCGTGTCCCCTAGGGTTCCTACCCTCACAAAAACATGCAGTAATCCTGGTCTCTAAACTGCCTCCCCCTGGCCAGCCGGGGCGCCTGATGGAGGGGAAAGGAACTGGTTGGAATAACGTGTTCCTTCCACGCGCTACGTCCAACCAGGGAAACTCCCCCCTGTCAGGTGTAAAGGAGCAACTTGGACACTCAAGCATGAAGGGAGCATGTCTGTTGCTCTCCCCAGGTTGGCGGAGGGTGTGTAGAGCCCAGGATCACATTAGATGATTGGCACAGGCGTGAAAAATGGGTTACAAAATCATGGGATAAAAAATATATTTGAGAGTTAAATGACATTGTGTTATAGTTTACAGCTGTCATGTTGTTTAGTTAAATGACATTGTGTTAGTTTACAGCTGTCATGTTGTTTAGTTAAATGACGTTGTGTGTTTTAACATGGCTGTCATGTTGTTTAGTTAGATGACGTTGTGTGTTTTCACATGGCTGTCATGTTGTTTAGTTAGATGACATTGTGTGTTTTCACATGGCTGTCATGTTGTTTAGTTAGATGACGTTGTGTGTTTTTACATGGCTGTCATGTTGTTTATTTAGATGACGTTGTGTGTTTTAACATGGCTGTCATGTTGTTTAGTTAGATGACATTGTGTGTTTTCACATGGCTGTCATGTTGTTTAGTTAGATGACGTTGTGTGTTTTCACATGGCTGTCATGTTGGCTTATACAGCATCAAATCCAAACATAGGACAGCCAATCAGGTGCTCTGAGGCTTTGACTAGACAGCGTTCTGTTATCAATAAATAACACACGGCTGAATTTGGCGATTGGCCATTCATTCAACCAGGCTGTGTAATGAGTTAACTTATAACACCATGGTTACTGTGTAATGAGTTAACTTATAACACGGTGGCTATTTTAAATCCATCAGTGCACTTCTTATCCTGCAATACACTCATGTTGAGGTTATGCCCTCTCCTCTCCTCTCCTCTCCTCTCCTCTCCTCTCCTCTCCTCTCCTCTCCTCTCCTCTCCTCTCCTCTCCTCTCCTCTCCTCTCCTCTCCTCTCCTCTCCTCTCCTCTCCTCTCCTCTCCTCTCGTCTCGTCTATAAAAGCACATGATTGCTAAGTGTTCCTTTGCTGCGGTGCTCTTTGAGTTTAACCCTGAGGCCGCGACACACACACACACACACACACACACACACACACACACACACACACACACACACACACACACCCCCGGTGCGCCACATTTCCCCGGAGGCTATTCAGACAGCATGAAGTGGCTGTTAGGAAACTTCACTCATTTTCCTCCATGCCTTCAGTCCTTATCTCTCTCTCTCTCTCTCTCTCTCTCTCTCTCTCTCTCTCTCTCTCTCTCTCTCTCTCTCTCTCTCTCTCTCTCTCTCATTCTCATTCATCTGGATATTCAAAAATCACACCTGTGTGAAGTGAGGGTCGCTAATATGTTAAAGTCTAACTCTAATGTTGATTAGGTGATGTAATGGTGACGTAAAACAAACGGTGCAAACATTAAACGCCATTAGCAATAAAGGGACAATATGACGTAAATGTTCCCTTCATTGTTCAATGGCGTTTACTAAACAAACATTGAACTAAAGACAACTATCATGATTATCAGACTTTTTTTAATTGGTCTTTATTCTAACCCCCGTGAATAAATGAAAAAACGGTATGTTTAAAAACCTGGCAGGAAGCCCTATAGCTGCTCCTCTGCACGGAGCGGAGTCAGTCCGCTCCGAACTGAATTAAAGGCCGACCTGATTGGTTGAATGTAAAACCCTGTTTTCCTGCCAACGAGTATCGATCGATGGATCCGTGGAGTCGGCAAAAAGGAATGCAAAAAAAGGAGGAAAAAAAGTGGTCATGACGGATCGGCTGTCAAAGCCTTACAGACCACCGGAGCTGAAACAACGTTGAGAGTAAAAACAGAGAGAAGGGCTGGAGCGGTGGCGATGGTTTGCTCTTCACCGCGGCTCAGTGACGTCATGTTGTAGTTCGGTGGTCACCTCGGTGACGTCATGTTGTAGTTCGGTGGTCACCTCGGTGACGTCATGTTGTAGTTCGGTGGTCACCTCGGTGACGTCATGTTGTAGTTCGGTGGTCACCTCAGTGACGTCATGTTGTAGCTCGGTGGTCACCTCAGTGACGTCATGTTGTAGTTCGGTGGTCACCTCGGTGACGTCATGTTGTAGTTCGGTGGTCACCTCGGTGACGTCATGTTGTAGTTCGGTGGTCACCTCAGTGACGTCATGTTGTAGCTCGGTGGTCACCTCAGTGACGTCATGTTGTAGCTCGGTGGTCACCTCAGTGACGTCATGTTGTAGTTCGGTGGTCACCTCGGTGACGTCATCTTGTAGCTCGGTGGTCACCTCGGTGACGTCATGTTGTAGTTCGGTGGTCACCTCAGTGACGTCATGTTGTAGTTCGGTGGTCACCTCGGTGACGTCATGTTGTAGTTCGGTGGTCACCTCAGTGACGTCATGTTGTAGTTCGGTGGTCACCTCAGTGACGTCATGTTGTAGTTCGGTGGTCACCTCAGTGACGTCATGTTGTAGTTCGGTGGTCACCTCAGTGACGTCATGTTGTAGTTCGGTGGTCACCCCACCACCATAAATCCAGACTATGTATGAGCCTTTACACGTAGCGTCTCTACAACGCCATGTCATAACCATGTTTATTGAAATGATAGCTGTCATACATTCACACTGATTGCTCCATCACCTCTCCTGCTGTGTGATGTGTCGGCATGCTCTGAATGACGAAATAACACTAATACAATCATCATTATGTCACATTTAACCATGTTTATTAAAACACGTTTAGAACAACACAGATTGCTCCATGCAGCGCCTTCCTCTCTCCACTGATGATCGTGTCCAGATCATGTAAGAATTAAGCGATATCGGCACGTTAGCTAACGATGTATTTATGTCTGACACGCTGCGTAGACGCGTCACCATGGGAACCAATGTCGCCGACGGCCGTTAGCTTAACGACCTTGACAGCTACACGGCGACGGCGTCATGGCCGCCGTACTTCCGCCTTTAGCGGAGCCGTCCTGGAAACCGCCGTTGCTTAAAGTCCCTGTTGTTTACTTCAGTGGTTCCCAAACTTCTTCACGTCAGGGACCCCCAAATTGACACTAATCAGCCGCCGCGGACCCCCATCTGAAAGAGATATGCCAGGGACCCCCATCTGAAAGAGATATGCCAGGGACCCCTATCTGAAAGAGATATCCCAGGGACCCCCATCTGAAAGAGATATCCCAGGGACCCCCATCTGAAACAGATATGCCAGGGACCCCTATCTGAATGAGATATCCCAGGGACCCCCATCTGAATGAGATATCCCAGGGACCCCCATCTGAAAAAGATATGCCAGGGATTTTTATGGCTCAGTGATTCTCAACCCGTTCAATTCCAACGACCCCCAGTTTGACATGCATTAGTTTACGGACCATACTAAAAGGCTTTCTTACCTTTCTTTGTAGTTGTTATGTCCCCACCAAAGAGGTCCAGGTGTTATTTTGTGCAAAAGCTCCTTATTGGCTATTTCCCCTATACCATAAGCCCTCAATGAATGGTAAATGGTGCATTTATATAGCGCCTTTATCCAAGGCGCTTTACATAGATTGTGCATTAGGTTGGATTGGGGGTGGGAAGTGAGGACGCTGGCGTCGACTGTTCGCCGCTTCACCTCCCAATGTATGAATGAATGAACCATTGTAAAGCGCTTTGAGCACTTGGAAAAGCGCTATAAAAATGCAATTCATTATTATTATTCAATTCATTATTACATTCACCCATTCACACACCGATGGCAGCGGAAACCATGCAAGGCACCAACCAGCACATCGGGAGCAATTAGGGGTTCAGTGTCTTGCTCAAGGACACTTCGACAGTAACTCTGGGGGAGCCCGGGTTCGAACTGGCAACCTTGCGGTTCCCATCCAGGCACTCTACCCCTGAGCCACTGCCGCCCCTAAATTAATTGCATTGAATTGGATGGGAATTGAATGGGGCTATGGGGTGTTGTGCTAATTTGCTTATTTTCATCGCTCAAAATGATAATTTCTTTGTATATATCCTCTCTTCATAATGTAAATAATATCCCAAGCGGCACACTTTACTACTTCTTTAGATGGAAATAAGCGAACTAGCATAACACCCCATAGCCCCATTCAATTCCCATTCAATGCAATGCAATTCATTGAGGGCTTATGGTAGGGGAAATAGCCAATAAGGAGTTTTTGCACAAAAAAACACCTGAACCTCTTTGGTGGGGACGTCAAAGAAAGGTAAGAAAGATAAGAAAGCATTCTAGCATGGAATTCTCCTTTAACCCATGGACCCCCACACTAACCTTAACCCATGGACCCCCAGGGACCCCCATCAATGCCCCATGTTCAGCCTCCAGAGCTTCCACTGATGTGATTCTCAGCAGAGCTTAAACCCCATGAGGTTCATTCATTCAATCAATCAATCAGTTCAACCACAACTCCTTTAGTTAAACTCTTATAGTGATGCTCTTTACTCACTCTTTGTGTGTGCGTGCATGCATCTCTCTCTGTCTCTCTCTCTCTCTCTCTCTCTCTCTCTCTCTCTCTCTCTCTCTCTCTCTCTCTCTCTCTCTCTCTCGTCTAGTCTCTCCTCTCCATAATTCCCAAATGGGATTTGTCTGCTATCATGGTCTGAAATTGAAGCTCGCAGCCAGATTGATTAATCTCTACCCCCACACCCCCCCCCTCCCTCCCCAGGGGAATACATTCTGATTGGTCTGTTCTGCGGGAAGCCTTCTGATTGGTCTGTTCTGCGGGAAGCCGGTATGCCTGAGCGTGAAGTCAATACTTCCTGAATGTGATGAACAGATACAGAGTAATATCTGATGAACAGATACAGAGTAATATCTGCCCTTCATCTAATATTGGGGGACTACCCCCGCTGTACGTGCGTGTGTGTGTGTGTGTGTGTGTGTGTGTGTGTGTGTGTGTGTGTGTGTGTGTGTGTGTGTGTGCCTGTGCGTGCGTGCGTGCGTGCGTCTCATAAATGATTAACCACATGAACCCCCCATTCTGGAGGGAACGGCAACACATTGAGTGGAAACAGAACGCGCTAGGTGGCGCTGTGCTAAAGTCCCTGACCCCCACCGCCACTAGGTGGCGCTGTGCTAAAGTCCCTGACCCCCACCGCCACTAGGTGGCGCTGTGCTAAAGTCCCTGACCAACACCCACTCTGATAGAGTGTCCTTTCTGTCTGGGTTCTAAGCTGCAGAACCACAATGTTCTGATGTGGTGGGGGGGGAGGGGGGGGGGAGGGGGGGGGGGATCCGATGGTCATTCCGACAGATTATCCGCCGTGCGGGAACAACGCCCGGTCGGACCGGCGCTCCGACATGCTCCCGTGCTCGCGGTTATTAGTAAGAGAAATCTATGAAAATCTGGGAACTAAATCGTTACCAAGAAATGTCTGCACCAATGTGTTTCTAAAGGTGTCTAATAACATGTACTAAAAGTTTGAAATTCAACTCCTGTGGGAAATTGAGTTATTAGCATAATATGTGACCATACCCATAACATCCTATATAAAGAAAAAAAAGTCCACATTTCATCATTCTTTCAGTAGCATGTGACATATGAAACTAGGGGGTTTTTCATGATTCTGAATCCATTCCAAGCATTAGTTTTGCACAAAAACCACTCCTTGGGCTAAATTAGGACATATCCACTTGACCAAATGTGCTGACCTCATCACGTTTGTGAAGACGGCTATGGCCGTCTTTTCAGCGACCACCGTGCATGAAAACCCAAATACGACGAGAAAGCCTGATTGTTCAAAACTGGCTGTTTGTGTGGATAGTACCGGGAAAAAGGGAAGAGTTGAAGTTCATGTTTTAGGACCTTTTAAGTCACCCTCTCTCTCTCTCTCTCTCTCTCTCTCTCTCTCTCTCTCTCTCTCTCTCTCTCTCTCTCTCTCTCTCTCTCTCTCTCTGTGTGTTGCTCCAGGTGTCGAGCGCCCGGGCCTCCAAGTCGGAGCTGCTGAAGCCGGGCGGCGGCGGTCCCAAGTCCACCGTTCTGAAACACATGTGGACGGAGGGCGGGAAGGAGCTGTCCCTCGCCCGGCTGGCGGGAGGTAAGGAGCGTCCTCATTCACATCCCATAGCCGGAGATCCACATCCCATAGCCGGAGATATTCTCCCATAGCCGGAGATCCACATCCCATAGCCGGAGGTCCACATCCCATAGCTGGAGATCCACATCCCATAGCCGGAGATCCACATCCCATACCTGAAAAAAACCTATGACAAGCTTTTTGCGAACGCAGTGAGCACTTACTATGAGACCTAGCAGATCATGTCTGTCTGTGTGTGTGTCTGTGTGTCCCACCTTTGTGCCCATATATGGAGCTGAGTGATTTGTTTGTGATTGATGCAACACACTCCATATTTGGACGTATAGCTGCTTTGGGGACTCCTTGGTTAATGCTAAGTTAAAAACTTAACTTAAAAATAAATCTTAAAAAAACCCAAATATGTACGAGCTGCGTTCGCTTCCCGCGTTTGCGCGTCTTACTGGTCAAGTACCCGTTATCAATAAGCGTTGGGTTTACGGAGTACACCCGTTATCAATAAGCGTGATAACCCACTCCTCCTTCAATAATCACTGGGGCTACTTACCGAGCAAAACAAGGACGTGATGTGGCTCCCTCTGGTGGCGCAAAGCGTATAGCTATACTTTTGTGGATTCAATCGTTTTATGAGGTTAATATTGCTATATGTTTGTAGCCGTTTTAGAAAAGCAATAAGCCACTCGAGGCCCCAGCTTACCGGGTATTTTACACTGGCTGGGGGGGTAGAAGATATATATATATATATATATATCTAAGCCACCTTCCTGTTTAACCCGGAAGGACAACAAGCTGTGAGTGGGAGCAGACAGGAAGCATATCGGCAGTGTGAGCATGATGCTAACACTAGATGGCGCTAAAGCAGTTAACTCCTTCCCTCCCTGTAGGTAAGGACCTGTCCATCGCCCGGCTCCTGTCCCAGACCACGCTGCACACCAAGGAGACCAACGCCAACAACGGCTCTGCGCTGAGAGACCTGGGCCGCTACGACACCCCGGAGCCCTACAGCGAGCAGGACCTGTGGGACTGGCTGAGGAACTCCACCGACACGATGGTATACAGTAGGGGGCGCTGTCGCTCCTCCCTTCATTACGTTTGTCATGTCAAGGACCCCCACAATACAAACTGTATGTAATTAACCCATTTTGACCTGAGATCAGATTCTAAAAATGTTCTTCTACATCCTGACAGTTTTCTGAAAAAGCTGTGTTTCTGTGTCAGTCGTTCTTCGATTTTTCAAAAATAGCAGACCCACAAGCTCGTAGCGCGCCACTACGCGCGCTACGAGCTTGTAGGTCTGCCGATCAAATTTATAAGAAGAAAAACAAAACAAATAGTGTTGTCTCCTGCCTTTATTTTCTTCTTTCTAATGATTTGATCGGCCCCAAAACATTGTGTTTGTTGTCATGATTTGTCACGATCCGAGTTGGCTTTGTTCAGCGGCGTAACCGTCTTTAAATAAATACTTTAAGAAATGCCTATGAGGAAAAGGAACGGCGATTTATTTTCCGGGTCTCTCGAGGGGGCGGGACTGCGACGATCTATTGGCCTGCCTGCCTGTCAAAAAAAAAAGGCGGCCCCCTACGGTCGCGGCCCACGGGGAATATGCCCGGTATGACCTGTCCAGTCCAGCCCACTAACCCCCCCCCTCTCTCTCTCTCTCTCTCTCTCTCTCTCTCTCTCTCCCTCAGGACTCCTCGTCCTCGCGGCCGCGCGCCAAGCGGAGACCGATGGTGAAGACGGGGAAGTTCAAGAAGATGTTCGGCTGGGGAGACTTCCACTCCAACATCAAGACGGTGAAACTCAACCTGCTGATCACGGGGAAGATCGTGGACCACGGCAACGGGACCTTCTCCGTCTACTTCAGACACAACTCCACGGGACAGGGCAACGTGAGCGTCAGCCTGGTCCCGCCCACTAAGGTTACCATTCTGACCTGAGATCAGATTATATATAAATGTTCTTCTACATCCTGACAGTTTTCTGAAAAAGCTATGTTTGCATGTCAGTCGTTCTTTGATTTTTCAAAAATGGCAGACCTACAAGCTCATAGCGCGCCACTCGGTGGCATGCTATGAGCTTGTAGGTCACGGAAAAGAAACCGCCGTTCATTTTCCTCATAGACTTTTCAGAAAGTATTTATTTAAAGACGTTTATACGCCGCTGGACAAAGACAACAATCATGACAATAATAACACAATGTTTTGGAATTAGAAAGTAGAAAAAAAAACCCACTTTTTTTGTTGTTTTTCTTCTTTGTAATTATTTGTTTGGTTGTGTTTGTCATGATTTGTCGCGACTCGAGTTGGCTTCGTACGACGCTCGTTCGGAAAGGGGGGCGGGACTGAACGGGGGCGGGGCTGAAAAGGGGGCGGGACAGAAAAGGGGGCGGGACTGGAAAAGGGGGCGGGGCTGCGACTCTCTACACAGCCTTTCGTCACGTCTCACGTTTTGCCACGTTTGAGTCAATGAAAGGAGAATATTTATACGTCACATGTGCCTGAAATATGAAATATGATGTAAACTTGTGGCAACACAAACCGTAAATGCCGTCGACAATTAATGAAAGCAAAATGTACGTCATAATGCAGTCGAGCAAATCGGCTAACCAGTCACATAAATCCTTGTCCCTCCCCCCCCCCCCCCCCTCCCCCTCCCCCCCCCCCTCCTCCCCTCCCCCCCCCACCTCCCCAGATCGTGGAGTTCGACGTCAGCAGTCAGCATCAGCAGTCCACGGTTATCGACGCCAAGGACTCCAAGTCCTTCAACTGCCGCGTGGAGTACGAGAAGGTGGAGCAGCGCAGCGCCAATATATATATATATACTAGAATTAACTCGAGGGTGTTGTTTAACGTGATTATTGCCACTTCAGTGATGCTAAAGGAACTCGACTCCGTCCCGTTCCTGACCGCATCCCTGTCGTGGCAATAATCACGTTAAACAACGCCCTCTCGTGTGATATTGCTATTCTACAACAGTTACCCTTAAAACTTAAAACTTTAATGACAGATGTAGTCACTATACGACCACAAATGTCCCAAGAAACTAGCTATAGCCTAGCCACCGAGTTTGCTATAGGGCTCTGGGAGAACAGAGCGGCTGAATTCTTTGTTTTGATTATAGGTGGTGAACAGTGCTGGTTATAAACCACCGGCTAGAAGGCTGTTTCAACCAATCAGATTGATTCCTCTTAACGACCTGTTGTAAAGAATAATATAATAACATCATATACTGTAATATAATACTAAACAGTGATTTCCCCCCCCGCGCCACCAGGTGGAGCGCGGCGCGCGCAACACGCTGTGTAACTTCGACCCGTCCAAGCAGTGCTACCAGGAGCAGACCCAGAGCCACGTGTCCTGGCTCTGCTCCAAACCCTTCAAGGTCATCTGCATCTTCATCTCCTTCTACAGCACGGACTACAAGCTGGTGCAGAAGGTCTGCCCGGACTACAACTACCACAGTGACACCCCCTACTTCCCCTCCGGATGAGAACTACAATTATTAAGACTACAGCTACCACAGTGACATCCCCTACTTCCCCTCCGGATGAGAACTACAACTCCCCCCTACTTCCCCTCCGGATGAGAACTACAATTGTTAAGACTACAACTACCACAGTGACACCCCCTACTTCCCCTCCGGATGAGAACTACAACTCCCCCCTACTTCCCCTCCGGATGAGAACTACAATTGTTAAGACTACAACTACCACAGTGACACCCCCTACTTCCCCTCCGGATGAGAACTACAACTCCCCCCTACTTCCCCTCCGGATGAGAACTACAATTATTAAGACTACAACTACCACAGTGACATCCCCTACTTCCCCTCCGGATGAGAACTACAATTATTAAGACTACAACTACCACAGTGACATCCCCTACTTCCCCTCTGGATGAGAACTACAACTCCCCCCTACTTCCCCTCCGGATGAGAACTACAACTCTCCCTGCTTCCCCTCCGGATGAGAACTACAACTCTCCCCTACTTCCCCTCCGGATGAGAACTACAATTATTAAGACTACAACTACCACAGTGACATCCCCTACTTCCCCTCTGGATGAGAACTACAACTCCCCCCTACTTCCCCTCCGGATGAGAACTACAACTCTCCCTGCTTCCCCTCCAGATGAGAACTACAACTCCCCCCTACTTCCCCTCCGGATGAGAACTACAATTATTAAGACTACAACTACCACAGTGACACCCCCTACTTCCCCTCTGGATGAGAACTACAACTCTCCCTGCTTCCCCTCCGAATGAGAACTACAACTCTCCCTACTTCCCCTCCGGATAGGACTACAACTAGCTTACCTTACAATTATTAAGACTACAACTACCACAGTGCAGAAGGTCTGCCCCCCTGGACTGCAACTACCACAGTGACACCCCGTACTTCCCCTCCGGATAGAACTACAACTCCCTTGCTTCCCCTCTGGATAGAACTACAATTATTAAGACTACAACTACCACAGTGCAGAAGGCCTGCCCCAGGACTACAACTACCACAGTGACACCCCTTATACTTCCCCTCTGGATAGAACTACAATTAATAAAACTACAACCACCACAGTGTAGAAGGTCTGCCCGGACTACATTTACCAATGTGACACGCCCTACTTCCCCTCCGGATAGAACTACAACTCCCTACTTCCCCTCCGGATAGAACTACAACTCCCTACTTCCCCCTCCGGATAAAACTACAACTCCCTACTTCCCCTCCGGGTAAAACTACAACTCCCTACTTCCCCTCCGGATAAAACTACAACTCCCTACTTCCCCATCCGGATAAAACTACAACTCCCTACTTCCCCATCTGGATAAAACTACAAGTCCCTACTTCCCCATCCGGATAAAACTACAACTCCCTACTTCCCCTCCGGATAAAACTACAACTCCCTACTTCCCCTCCGGATAAAACTACAACTCCTTACTT
The DNA here is from genome assembly GCF_963924005.1 of Protomyctophum bolini. Taxonomy (NCBI): domain Eukaryota; kingdom Metazoa; phylum Chordata; class Actinopteri; order Myctophiformes; family Myctophidae; genus Protomyctophum; species Protomyctophum bolini. The sequence continues at coordinate 26,028 of NW_027665353.1, read as the reverse complement.
CCCCATCCGGATAAAACTACAACTCCCTATACTTCCCCATCCGGATAAAACTACAACTCCCTATACTTCCCCATCCGGATAAAACTACAACTCCCTACTTCCCCATCCGGATAAAACTACAACTCCCTACTTCCCCTCCGGATAAAACTACAAAACGCCCCACTTCCCCCACTCTGGATGACAATTACCATAGCGACACGCCCTACTCCCCCCCCCCCCCCCCTCCACACACACACCCTCGCTCCAATTGGATCACATGGACGAATGAAGCACAGACACCGCCCCCCCCCCCACCCCCCTCCCTTCACGTCACTTCCCATCTCCAAATTGGCAGACCTACAAGCCCGAGCTTGTAGATCTGCTATTTTTCAACAGCCAAAGCATAACATAATGCTTAAAACAACCAGAAGGGTTAAAGAAGGGCCCTGAATGGGTTAAACAGCGATACGATACATTATGAAGATATACGATACGATACAATGTTTCTGAAATCGATACAGTAACTATTTAAAATGCATTGACATCATTTTAAGCTGAGTAATCATAAACCCCCTCTTTTTTCCTCTGAAGATGGCAGAATACCTCCTCCTACCAACATATTTATTGATGCAATCCATCATTTGCATATAGCAAAGCGATTCGGTACCGATTATTTGCATTGCAATCGGTGTGTGAATGGGTGAATGTAATGCACAGTCTATGTAAAGGTGTGTGAATGGGTGAATGTAATGCACAGTCTATCTAAAGGTGTGTGAATGGGTGAATGTAATGCGCAATCTATGTAAAGGTGTGTGAATGGGTGAATGTAATGCGCAATCTATGTAAAGGTGTGTGAATGTGTGTGTGTGTGTGTGTGTGTGTGTGTGTGTGTGTGTGTGAATGGGTGAATGTGATCCACAATCTCTGTAAAGCGCCTTGCATAAAGGCGCTTTATAAATGCACCATTTACCATTTTCACACCTCCTCTTCCTCTTCCTCTTCCTCTTCCTCTTCCTCTTCCTCTTCCTCTTCCTCTTCCTCTTCCTCCTCCTCCTCCTCCTCCTCCTCCTCCTCCTCCTCCTCCCACTGTACTCCTATCCTAAAACGATGACCGACACAACATTTTTACGAACAAACCTTCAACCGTAACTGACTGTACTGATGATGAGGATGATGATGATGATGATGATGTGGTTAAATCACAAGCTCTCTGGATCTCCCCCGTACCGCACCGTACCGCACCGCACCGTACCGTACCATACCGTACCATACCGTACCGTACCGCACCCGATATTTATTTAAAGACGTTTATACGCCGCGGACAAAGCCAACTCTTGTCGTGACAAATCATGACAACAAAAAACACAATGTTTCGGGCCGAACAAATGATTACAAAGAAGAAGAAAACGGCGGGTTTAAACACTTTTTTTTGTCGTTTTTCTTTTCTTTGTAATTATTTGTTTGGTCCAAAATATTGTGTTTGTTGTCATGATTTGTCACGACAAGAGTTGGCTTCGTACGACGCTTTAAAAGGTCTTTAAATAAATACAGTTTGAAATGTTTTATGAGGGAAAAATGCATTTGAAAATATTTCCTGGGCCACTCGTCGTTCTGAAAGGGGGCGGGACTGCAACGCTCTATACCCTAGATTAGACCCTATTAAGGCAGCGGTGGCCGAACGGTTTGCGGAGCGGTCTTGATATCGGAAGGTCGCTATAGTTCGTATCCCCGGACCGGCACGTTAAAATTATACCACCGCTGAAGTGCCCTTGAGCAAGGCATTGAACCCCTACCATGAAATGTTGTATGAGCAGGGCCTGGCTGGCTGTAAACAAGTTCTTGAGCTTAGTCTAGTTACCCTGGGTAAACATGGTAACTTTCCTTTCCTTAGTCCAGTTCCCCTGGGTAAACATGGTACCTTTCCTTTCCTTAGTCCAGTTCCCCTGGGTAAACATGGTAACTTTCCTTTCCTTAGTCCAGTTACCCTGGGTAAACATGGTAACTTTCCTTTCCTTAGTCCAGTTACCCTGGGTAAACATAGTACCTTTCCTTTCCTTAGTCCAGTTCCCCTGGGTAAACATGGTACCTTTCCTTTCCTTAGTCCAGTTCCCCTGGGTAAACATGGTACCTTTCCTTTCCTTAGTCCAGTTACCCTGGGTAAACATAGTAACTTTCCTTTCCTTAGTCCAGTTACCCTGGGTAAACATAGTAACTTTCCTTTCCTTAGTCCAGTTACCCTGGGTAAACATGGTACCTTTCCTTTCCTTAGTCCAGTTCCCCTGGGTAAACATGGTACCTTTCCTTTCCTTAGTCCAGTTACCCTGGGTAAACATAGTAACTTTCCTTTCCTTAGTCCAGTTACCCTGCAGGGTAAACATGGTACCTTTCCTTTCCTTAGTCCAGTTACCCTGGGTAAACATAGTAACTTTCCTTTCCTTAGTCCAGTTACCCTGGGTAAACATGGTACCTTTCCTTTCCTTAGTCCAGTTACCCTGGGTAAACATAGTAACTTTCCTTTCCTTAGTCCAGTTACCCTGGGTAAACATGGTAACTTTCCTTTCCTTAGTCCAGTTACCCTGGGTAAACATAGTAACTTTCCTTTCCTTAGTCCAGTTACCCTGGGTAAACATGGTACCTTTCCTTTCCTTAGTCCAGTTACCCTGGGTAAACATAGTAACTTTCCATTCCTTAGTCCAGTTACCCTGGGTAAACATGGTAACTTTCCTTTCCTTAGTCCAGTTCCCCTGGGTAAACATAGTAACTTTCCTTTCCTTAGTCCAGTTACCCTGGGTAAACATAGTACCTTTCCTTTCCTTAGTCCAGTAACCCTGGGTAAACATGGTACCTTTCCTTTCCTTAGTCCAGTAACCCTGGGTAAACATGGTACCTTTCCTTTCCTTAGTCCAGTTCCCCTGGGTAAACATGGTACCTTTCCTTTCCTTAGTCCAGTTCCCCTGGGTAAACATGGTACCTTTCCTTTCCTTAGTCCAGTTCCCCTGGGTAAACATAGTAACTTTCCTTTCCTTAGTCCAGTTCCCCTGGGTAAACATAGTAACTTTCCTTTCCTTAGTCCAGTTCCCCTGGGTAAACATGGTACCTTTCCTTTCCTTAGTCCAGTTACCCTGGGTAAACATAGTAACTTTCCTTTCCTTGTCCAGTTCCCCTGGGTAAACATGGTACCTTTCCTTTCCTTAGTCCAGTTACCCTGGGTAAACATGGTACCTTTCCTTTCCTTGTCCAGTTCCCCTGGGTAAACATGGTACCTTTCCTTTCCTTAGTCCAGTTACCCTGGGTAAACATGGTACCTTTCCTTTCCTTAGTCCAGTTCCCCTGGGTAAACATGGTACCTTTCCTTTCCTTAGTCCAGTTACCCTGGGTAAACATGGTACCTTTCCTTTCCTTAGTCCAGTTACCCTGGGTAAACATGGTACCTTTCCTTTCCTTAGTCCAGTTACCCTGGGTAAACATAGTAACTTTCCTTTCCTTGTCCAGTTCCCCTGGGTAAACATGGTACCTTTCCTTTCCTTAGTCCAGTTACCCTGGGTAAACATGGTACCTTTCCTTTCCTTAGTCCAGTTACCCTGGGTAAACATAGTACCTTTCCTTTCCTTAGTCCAGTTACCCTGGGTAAACATAGTAACTTCCCTTTCCTTAGTCCAGTTACCCTGGGTAAACATAGTAACTTCCCTTTCCTTAGTCCAGTTACCCTGGGTAAACATGGTACCTTTCCTTTCCTTAGTCCAGTTACCCTGGGTAAACATAGTACCTTTCCTTTCCTTAGTCCAGTTACCCTGGGTAAACATAGTACCTTTCCTTTCCTTAGTCCAGTTACCCTGGGTAAACATAGTACCTTTCCTTTCCTTAGTCCAGTTCCCCTGGGTAAACATAGTACCTTTCCTTTCCTTAGTCCAGTTACCCTGGGTAAACATGGTACCTTTCCTTTCCTTAGTCCAGTTACCCTGGGTAAACATAGTACCTTTCCTTTCCTTAGTCCAGTTCCCCTGGGTAAACATAGTACCTTTCCTTTCCTTAGTCCAGTTACCCTGGGTAAACATGGTAACTTTGCTTGGCTCTGCTTTATACTCTATACCTATAATTTGGCGTCGGGCTGCTCGGGAGCGTCTGGGAAACCGTGGCAGGGGTTTGGAATGGATTCAGCCGTTTGTTTGATTGATTGATCCATCCATTGATTTGTTGAGAGTGTGGTGGAGCGGGGGAGCTTAAATTTGTCTCATTTGTCACTTAAACTATATCAAATGTTAATGTAATAATAATGACTTCTGTATCTTAGAGAGCCTACAATTTGTATGACTGGTTTGTATCTGTACATAATTGATCCTCCTGTACATCCACCATATACATGACGTGCTATAGTCTCTCTCTCTCTCTCTCTCTCTCTCTCTCTCTCTCTCTCTCTCTCTCTCTCTCTCTCTCTCTCTCTCTCTCTCTCTCTCTTCATTGGAACACGGATAAAATGACGTAGATGTGAAATAATTTATTTCTCCCCTGAATTAAAACAGCAGAACTCCTTCCTGTACAGAAGCTGTAAAAAGTCATCTAAATATTTACTGAATTATAAAGTATTGATCCTCTGTGTGACCAGATTTTATTTATTGGGGGAAGGAAGGAAGGAAGGAAGGAAGGTAGGCGGGCCCAGAGATGTACATAATACAATAAAAAAATAAATACTGTTAAGTTTTACCAATGGAATGTTTTTAATGTGTGAGTTATTGGAATGTTCTACTGTGTGAGTTACTGTTATTGGCTGTGGTTTTGCATGTTTCGTAAATGACTGATTAGAATGAATGATTAAACACAATTAGTGCTGGAAGTGCATCGAAATAGAAGCTCCGGGGTGCCAGAGTTGTCTGATCGCTTTTACTCTGAAAGCCATGAACCGGAAACACTTTCTTAAAAAAGTTGACTTTACAAAGTGACCTCACAATCCCCGATCATCTTAATTTATTTATATACGCTCCAAAAAGCGTTCATATTTTGCGGGAGAGACGGATGAGGAGCAGAAATGCAGCGCCAGCATATCGATCTATTCAACACCACGGAGAGCGCCCTGGATTAGGAGATACGAGTCATTCTTTCCGCCGCGCTAACATGGGAGTCAATGACAAGCTAATAGTTGCACAGAGCGTTAGCATACGGCAAGCGAAAAGCGAAATGCCCCCCCAAAAAAAAGGAAACATTCTGAATATTCTTATCTCGCCCCGTGTCGTTAGGACGTCGCTAGGACGTCCACAGACGTCGATGGCACCTCTCGGTTCCAATCCCTATGACGTTTCTAGGCGTCCTATGTACAGATTGTGTTAACGGACTGCAGCCCTTGAGAGTACACAAATTAACCCTGTGGTAACTTTCCAAGAACAGTATAAAGTCTAGACTGGGTTCCAACCTGATCCGCTGTGTGGGATGAGTTTAGTGAACGATTAGGGGACGTCTCAGGACAACAGCACTCTGTGTGTGTGTGTGGGGTGAGTTTAGTGAACGATAAGGGGACATCTCAGGACAACAGCAGTAGCTGTGTGTGTGTGGGATGAGTTTAGTGAACGATAAGGGGACGTCTCAGGACAACAGCAGTAGCTGTGTGTGTGTGTGGGGTGAGTTTAGTGAACGATAAGGGGACGTCTCAGGACAACAGCACTCTGTGTGTGTGTGTGGGGTGAGTTTAGTGAACGATAAGGGGACGTCCCTGGACAACAGCAGTAGCTGTGTGTGTGGGATGAGTTTAGTGAACGATAAGGGGACGTCTCTGGACAACAGCAGTAGCTGTGTGTGTGGGGTGAGTTTAGTGAACGATAAGGGGACGTCTCTGGACAACAGCAGTAGCTGTGTGTGTGGGGTGAGTTTAGTGAACGATAAAGGGACGTCTCAGGACAACAGCAGTAGCTGTGTGTGTGGGGTGAGTTTAGTGAACGATAAAGGGACGTCTCTGGACAACAGCAGTAGCTGTGTGTGTGGGGTGAGTTTAGTGAACGATAAAGGGACGTCTCTGGACAACAGCAGTAGCTGTGTGTGTGGGGTGAGTTTAGTGAACGATAAAGGGACGTCTCTGGACAACAGCAGTAGCTGTGTGTGTGTTGGGTGAGTTTAGTGAACGATAAGGGGACGTCTCAGGACAACAGCAGTAGCTGTGTGTGTGTGGGGTGAGTTTAGTGAACGATAAGGAGCCTCGACCCTTTCCAGACTGAGTAGCGAAGTGACAAAACAGATTGACGGAACGCAGCGAATCAGGATGGAACCCAAAGGAAAAGACAGGAATCGATACTTACAGCAACGTTTTGATTGGTCAGACTGACCGTAAGTTCCACATTACTTTGTATTTCTTCTTACTCTACAGTTATTATCCTTTGGTGGTTTTAGCTAAACGTTTATTTGAAGAATCACATCATTATTACAAAAACATGGTAACCGCTTCACACCGGTTAATAAAACATAGTGTCGCAATATGCTTCTTTATTTTCTAATCTTAAGTACATTTTGATGCAAATCTTTTTTGCTAAAGCTTTTTTTTTTTTTTTGCCTTTTTTTAACAGAATAATAATTTATTGTGGAATTTCAAATGTTACTGTTACATAAAAACCCAAAACAAATGAAAATTATGAAATTGAGTATTTCACTGCCGACTGGTCTCTGGGAAGACCTGGAGATTGAGAGAGGGCTCCGATCCGGCTGGTCTCTGGTAAGACCTGGAGATTGAGAGAGGGCTCCGATCCGGCTGGTCTCTGGTAAGACCTGGAGATTGAGAGAGGGCTCCGATCCGGCCGGGCCCTGCTGGCGAGATGCACTTTTAGCAAGGCTGATGGGGATTGGTGGAGGAACAGAGTATAGGGATTCATGCAGCCAATCATCCTCACAAACAGTCCGGTTCCGGGTGTTCCCTGCCTGTGTTTATTTCCCTCTGTCCATGTATGGATGACTGACGTCATAGTAGTGACATAGTTCGTTCTAACAAATAGTAGACTAATAAATATCAATTGATATTCTTTGCCAAATGGCCAATCGGAATGCGTGACATCATTAGCTATCTTACACTAATGACATGCAATGACATCACGACCGTGTAATTGCTCATTATATATAATTGTCCAATTGGTCGTCTACGCTCATTGACGGTGGAGCTGCTGTGAGTTCATCTGTAAACTGGTCGTCTACGCTCATTGACGGTGGAGCTGCTGTGAGTTCATCTGTAAACTGGTCGTCTACGCTCATTGACGGTGGAGCTGCTGTGAGTTCATCTGTAAACTGGTCGTCTACGCTCATTGACGGTGGAGCTGCTGTGAGTTCATCTGTAAACTGGTCGTCTACGCTCATTGACGGTGGAGCTGCTGTGAGTTCATCTGTAAACTGGTCGTCTACGCTCATTGACGGTGGAGCTGCTGTGAGTTCATCTGTAAACTGGTCGTCTACGCTCATTGACGGTGGAGCTGCTGTGAGTTCATCTGTAAACTGGTCGTCTACGCTCATTGACGGTGGAGCTGCTGTGAGTTCATCTGTAAACTGGTCGTCTACGCTCATTGACGGTGGAGCTGCTGTGAGTTCATCTGTAAACTGGTCGTCTACGCTCATTGACGGTGGAGCTGCTGTGAGTTCATCTGTAAACTGGTCGTCTACGCTCATTGACGGTGGAGCTGCTGTGTGAAATGTTTCACTGGACGACACATCTGGTAGGAGAACACAGGAAGAGTGAGGCTGCTGTGGTGGTCGGACACGAGATCTACTGCTTCGGAGGACGCAGAAACCTGTGGAGAAGAAATCACATTGAAGTGCACGTCTTCAACACAGTGTCTTTAAGATGGAACCCTGGAACAGGAGAACGTGACCCTGAGGTTCCATCCTGGCACTTCAACCTAAGAGCTGTGCTGATAGAAGATACAGTCTACCTCTGGGTAAGGTGGAATTTCTGCAATGTGCTTAACGCATTTGATGTTGACGCCCACAGATGGTTCAAACCACAGGTTTCTGGAACTTTTCCAAAGAAGAGATGCAACCACTCAGCCTGTGTGTTGGGGAAGGTAATGTATATTCATGGGGGATGGACCGGGAGTGGCTGGACTAATGACATCTACAAGTTGGACACCACCTCAATGGTCTGGTCTTTCATTAACACCAGAGGAACTCCACCTCCTACTTCAGAATGTCACTCTGCTACCATCATCGGGACAAAGATGTTTGTATTTGGGGGCTGTGGGGGTCAGGGTCAGGACTACAACAACATCAGAGTGTTTGACACAGAGACCGACCTCTGGATGAACACACCTTCTACACCGCCTCTTCCTGAAAAACGTTGGGGTCATTCAGCCTTTACCTACAATGGAGAGCTGTACATACTTGGTGGCTCTAGGTGGTTGTTCCTGTCCTTCAATGATTTGTGGAAATTCAGTCCAGAGACCTCCTCCTGGAAGAAGACTGAGGCCAGGGGGAAAGGACCGCCTGCAAACTCTAGGACGCGCTGTTGCATGCTGGGAGATCGTATCATCCTCTTTGATGGTAACCTGTACGTTTTAGACTCCAGTCCGAGACTCAAGGCATTATGTAAGCTAGCAGTTACTGGGTACGGTCTGGAGCAGTCTGGACTCCCACACAACATCAGGGGGGAACTGGCAGCCATGCAGACCAGGTATCGGTTTCCCCGGTTTCTGTGGGCCGCTGTACACCGGTTAATACAGCATAGTGCCCCAATATAAGTACATTTTGATGCAAAGCTTTTTTACTAAAGCTTTTTTTCTTTCTTTTTTGCCTTTATTTTTTAACAGAGAATAATTATTTATTGTGGTATTTGAAATTTTACTTCAACTGTTACATAACAAAAACAAAAACAAATGAACATACATATGAAATTGAGTATTTGACTGCCGGCTGGTCCCTGGTAAGACCTGGAGATTGAGAGAGGGCTCCGATCCGGCTGGTCTCTGGTAAGACCTGGAGATTGAGAGAGGGCTCCGATCCGGCTGGTCCCTGGGAAGACCTGGAGATTGAGAGAGGGCTCCGATCCGGGCTGGTCCCTGCTGGCGAGATGCACTTTTAGCAAGGCTGATGGGGATTGGTGGAGGAACAGAGTATAGGGATTCATGCAGCCAATCATCCTCACAAACAGTCCGGTTCCGGGTGTTCCCTGCCTGTGTTTATTTCCCTCTGTCCATGTATGGATGACTGACGTCATAGTAGTGACATAGTTCGTTCTAACAAATAGTAGACTAATACGTATCAATTCATATTCTTTGCCAAATGGCCAATCGGATTGCGTGACATCATTAGCTATCTTACACTAATGACATGCAGTGACATCACGACCGTGTAATTGCTCATTATATATAATTGTCCAATTCACACTTAGAATCAGTTTAGCGACTTGCGACGAGTTCATCTGTAAACTGGTCGTCTACGCTCATTGACGGTGGAGCTGCTGTGAGTTCATCTGTAAACTGGTCGTCTACGCTCATTGACGGTGGAGCTGCTGTGAGTTCATCTGTAAACTGGTCGTCTACGCTCATTGACGGTGGAGCTGCTGTGAGTTCATCTGTAAACTGGTCGTCTACGCTCATTGACGGTGGAGCTGCTGTGAGTTCATCTGTAAACTGGTCGTCTACGCTCGTTGACGGTGGAGCTGCTGTGAGTTCATCTGTAAACTGGTCGTCTACGCTCATTGACGGTGGAGCTGCTGTGAGTTCATCTGTAAACTGGTCGTCTACGCTCATTGACGGTGGAGCTGCTGTGAGTTCATCTGTAAACTGGTCGTCTACGCTCATTGACGGTGGAGCTGCTGTGAGTTCATCTGTAAACTGGTCGTTTACAGATGAACACAGAGACCGACACAGAGTTTGACACAGAGACCGACCTCTGGATGAACACACCTTCTACACCGCCTCTTCCTGAAGAATGTTTGGGTCATTCAGCCTTTACCTACAATGGAGAGCTGTACATACTTGGTGGCTCTAGGTGCATGTTCCTGCAGTCCTGCAATGATTTGTGGAAATTCAGTCCAGAGACCTCCTCCTGGAAGAAGGCTGAGGTCAGGGGGAACCTACGACACGTTGCTGCATGCTGGGAGATGGTATCATCCTCTTAGATGGTGACCTGTACGTCTTAGACTCCAGTCCGAGACTCAAGGCGTTATGTAAGATAGCAGTTATTGGGTACGGTCTGGAGCAGTCTGGACTCCCACACAACATCAGGAGGGAACTGGCAGCCATGCAGACCATGGGTATCCTGGATTTGCTGGTTTTTTCGCTGACTGGTTATTATTTTGGGTAAAGAATAACTTTACACACACACACACAAACACACACACACACACACATACAGACCGTTACATAGATTCTGCAATACATTCACCCATTCACACACACATTCACATTCACACAGCGATGGCGGAGGAAACCATGCAAGGCACCAACCTGGCTGCACATCGGGAGAAATCAGGGGTTCAGAGTCTTGCTCAAGGACACTTCCACACTAACTCTGGGGGAGCCCACCTGGGATCGAACCGGGAACCCCCACCCCCTATCCACAAGTCGGAGCAGTGCACCAAAGCATTATGATAATTGTAGTCCTGGGTAAAAGCTAGAAGGTCCTGGGTTCGATTCCCACTGGGGACGCTGTGGGCACTGGCGGCGTGTTCCCTCCTCCGTGTCATCAGTGTCCATACCCGAGGCGGGGGTTGGCGAAAGGGCCTTTCTGTGTGGAGTGTGCATGTTCTCCCCGTGTCCCCTAGGGTAGATACCCTCACATGTTGTCCCCGTGTCCCCTAGGGTAGATACCCTCACAAAAACATGCAGTAATCCTGGTCACTAAACTGCCTCCCCCTGGCCAGCCGGGGCGCCTGATGGAGGGAAAGGAACTGGTCGGAATAACGTGTCCCTTCCACGCGCTACGTCCGGCCGGGGAAACTCTCCCCTGTCAGGTGAAAAGAAGCAGCTTGGACTCCTCATGCATAGAAGGAGGCATGAGGTCAGTCCGCTGCCACCCCCCCCAGGTTGGCAGAGGAAGTGTAGCGCCCACGATTACATTAGATAATTGGCACTGGGTGAAAAGAAAACTGGGTTACAAAATTGTGGGATAAAAATGTAAGCGAAAAGATAATTGTAGTCCAGGAAGCCCAGTGAGCCCAGTGTCCTTGACAGCAGAGACACTGGGCTCACTGCTACAATCTTAAAATATCTAAAAATCCACATCTATTACACACATAAAGACCCCGGCAGGAAAGTGTTCCAAATCTTCTAAACGTCATTAACATATTTTAAGGACTCGTACTGAACACGCGTCGTCACATGCACAACATCTGTTGAAGACTAATCTGTGCTAATTGCTATAGAAGTCTGATTCAGTCTGGTATTAAAGTACCGTGCTTTGAAGAGAGATGTTACACTATAATGAATGCATTCTGTCTGATAAATAATGAATGGAATAATACATAATAAATGACGGGATTCGAAACTGAATTGAATGACTCGGTGTTCGTTCTCGGTAGAAACACATCATTTTTTGTATGTCGTGTCAAAGACGGTTACATATTACAGATTACAGATTGGTGACATCCACTGTTTAAGTCCAGATACTGTAAAGAGGACTTCAGGGCAAAAAAAAATGCAATTATAAAAGAGAAATAAAACATTCTATACGGTTAAAAGAGATACAATTTACTATTTACAATTTAGGCATTTAGCAGACGCTCTTAATCCAGAGCGATTTACATTAAGCAATAACAAAACGCATCATGGCATACATCACATATATATATAAAAAGTAGTTATCATAAAACATGCGTAAGGTAAGAACGTAACTATGTAAAATATAAATACTATACTATATTATTATACATGTGTACTATTAATGACTACATGAAATGTAATTCTAGTGCTGTCTACATAACATGCTATAAGTCTGTATACCAGTAAGACGCGCAAACGCGGGAAGCGAACGCAGCTCGTACATATTTGGGTTTTGGACGTATAGCTGCTTTGGGGACTCCTTATATGGTTATGGCTGAGTCATGGTGACGTAATCACTCAGCTCCATATATGGGCACAAAAGCGGGACAGACAGACACACACACACACACACACACACACACACACACACACAGACAGACATGATCTGCTAGGTCTCATAGTAAGAGCTCACTGCAGAATGCTATCTACGTCTACATAAAGTGGTGTCTAAGGGGCTATAGTGCAAGTCCTACGGGCCATGATGGAGTCTGAAAAGGTGGGTTTGAAAGACTACGGCGGAAGATTGGGAGTGAGGCTGTAGTTCTGACTGCCATGGGAAGTGCATTCCACAGTTCTGGAGCCAGAAGGGAGAAGAGTTTGGGACGTGTGGAGCGTTGCTTTACTTTCAAAAAGCTTTTGGTCCCCAGGTTGATTCTATAGTCAGGGTGGGGGTCCCCAGGTTGATTCTATAGTCAGGGTGGGGGTCCCCAGGTTGGTTCTATAGTCAGGGTGGGGGTCCCCAGGTTGGTTCTATAGTCAGGGTGGGGGTCCCCAGGTTGGTTCTATAGTCAGGGTGGGGGTCCCCACTCCCAGGTTGATTCTATAGTCAGGGTGGGGGTCCCCACTCCCAGGTTGGTTCTATAGTCAGGGTGGGGGTCCCCAGGTTGGTTCTATAGTCAGGGTGGGGGTCCCCAGGTTGGTTCTATAGTCAGGGTGGGGGTCCCCAGGGGGTCCCCAGGTTGATTCTATAGTCAGGGTGGGGGTCCCCAGGTTGGTTCTATAGTCAGGGTGGGGGTCCCCACTCCCAGGTTGATTCTATAGTCAGGGTGGGGGTCCCCACTCCCAGGTTGATTCTATAGTCAGGGTGGGGGTCCCTGGCTCTCATAAGGTGGACTTCAGCATTCCTTAAAGGAAAAGGTTTTAAGTGCTTTTTAAACCGCGGCAATAATGGAGCGAAACATTACATTAATTCAAGACCCCCCCCCCCACACCCCCCCCCCCACACCCCCCCCCCCTACCGTACCCACCCCCACCCCCTAGCCGCAAGCTTATATATCTGCTGTTCCTTAGAGGATAAATTGGCATTGCGTGTGTGTGCGTGGTGTGCGCTTGTATGTGCGCGTGTGCGCGTGTGCGTGCGTGCGTGCGGTGCGTGTGTGTGTGTGTGTGTGTGTGTGCGTGTGTGTGCGTGCGTGTGTGCGTGTGGTGGTGTGTGTGTTGTGCGTGTGTGTGCGTGTGTGCGTATTGTGCGCGTGTGCGCGTGTGCGTGCGTGCGTGCGGTGCGTGTGTGTGTGTGTGTGTGTGTGTGCGTGTGTGTGTGGTGTGCGTGCGTGTGTGCGTGCGTTGTGCGTGTGTGTGTGTGTGTGTGTGTGTGTTGTGCGTGCGGTGCGTGGTTCCTGCAGCGCGTGTGGCCGGCGGTCTCTCTCCGTTAACGAGCTCCACAGCTGAAGTGATGTGTTTAACAAGGCGTCTGATGAATGCCCTCAATACCTGAACATCACCCTCCCCTCCCTTCACACCACTGTACACTGCTCTCCTCTCCTCCCCTCCCCTCCCTTCACACCACTGTACACTGCTCTCCTCTCCTCCCCTCCCCTCCCTTCACACCA